>NW_028151814.1:0-99110 GCF_964638095.1 Poromitra crassiceps
GTCTTAGCCTCTCTGGTGTCAACACTCTAAGACGAACATTGGACCAAGCACAGGCTTCAGCCCAACACCACATAGCCCAGGCTCTGCTGCTAAGCTGCTGCTAAGCTACATCCACCTAGCCAAGGCCCTGGTAGCTGGGCTCCTGCCCAGCCACCACCACCAGGCCCAGGATCTGCTGCCCAGCCCAGCCACCACCATCAGGCCCAGGCTCTGCTGCCCAGCCACCACCACCAGGCACTGGCTCTGCTTTCCAGCCCAGCCAACACCACCAGGCCCAGGATCTGCTGCCCAGCCCAGCCACCACCATCAGGCCCAGGCTCTGCTGCCCAGCCACCACCACCAGGCACTGGCTCTGCTTCCACAGAGACGCTTGCCACAGGCTTCAGAGGCCATCACCAGCCCAGCCCCAGGCGTGAGAGGCTACCACCAGGCCAGTAGGCCCCACAGGCTATCTCCACCCACAGGCTTCTGAGGCTACCTCCAGTCCCAGGCTACAGAGGCCTACCTTCAGCCAGGCGTGAGAGGCTACCAGCAGGCCAGCAGGCCCCACAGGCTATCTTTAGCCACGGGCTTCAGAGGCTACCTCCAGTCCCAGGCTACAGAGGCCTACCTCCAGCCATGCCTGAACGCAAAGGTACCAAGATGGACCCTAAATCTGATGAAGAGGTCTATGTTACAATGACACAGGTCCAGGAAATGCTTCAAATACAAAAAGAGCACTTTACCGAGCTCCTTCAACAACAACAGAATAACTCCAAAGATTTCATAAAGCTCATCCTGGATAATTCGAACAAACGGCTTGATGACCTAACGAGAGAAAATCAAGAACTCAAAATGAGCCTACAGTATACCCAAAACGAAGTTGATACTCTTAAAACTGACAACACAAAACTGTCTGCCGAGTTCAAAATATTGCAGACGGAGCGGCTCAAAGCCAGTGAGGGGCTTTTTTCCTCAGCTACTCGGATGGAGTACTTAGAAGGCCAATCTAGAAGGAACAACCTGGTCTTTGAGGGTCTTCCTGAATCACCTAATGAGACCTGGGCTGAGTCGGAGGATAAGGTCCGTAAACTACTGGTGGAAAACCTGAAAATGGGCCCACAGCATGCCATAGAGATGGAACGGGCACATCGCACCGGTAAACCAGCACAGAATGGCAGATCCAGACCAGTGGTGGTCAAGTTCCTCCGTTATAAGGATAAACAGGCTGTACTCACAAAGGCCAAATTCCTCAAAGGTACAGGCATCTTTATTAATGAGGATTATACTGAAGCAGTTCGTCAAAGGCGCAGGGAGCTGCTCCCAGCCATGCGCGCAGCCCGAGAACGTGGGGACACTGCCTACTTAAAGAATGACCGTCTCATTGTCCATCCTGCCAACCAACGCAATGATAAAGCTGAATGAGTAGCTTACACTCTGTCCAGGTGGTCAGGGTTGAATGCTGCTGCTTTTTGTTTTATTTTTATTTTTTATTTTTTTAACTATGGAATTGGACCGTTTAAACACAATCACTGACAGTAGTTACACCCAGGAGAACTTCCATGGGCACCTAAATTTCATCCCATTGGAAGGGTGTGAAGATGGAACAGACTTTCTGTATAATGGTTGTTTTGACCCTGATCTGAATGTTTTTCATCCACTAATGGCAGAATCAAAAAAATGTTTGTCTTACACTGAAACACAGTTTAATTCCTTGTGTGGAAGCCTCCCTGAGGATTCAATGACATTTTCAACTCTTCACATGAATATACGTAGTCTGCCTAAAAATTATGATCTCCTAATTCACTACCTATCCTGTTTGAAACATGATTTTACTGTCATTGCTCTCACTGAGACTTGGCTCTCAAATGATGTAGAATCTCTATATGATCTGCCGAATTACACTGCACTTCATTGTAATAGGGAGGGCAGGACAGGTGGTGGTGTTTCCCTGTTCGTGCATAGTGACAGCCACTTCATTAACAGAGATGACCTTAAGCTTAAAACAGAAACTAAGGACATCGAGTCTACATTTATTGAAATAACTCTGTCTAGAAGTGACAAGAAAATAATAATTGGATGTGTTTATCGCCCACCTGATACTGACATTGATCATTTCAATGACAGTATGACCTATACATTGGAATTAATAAATAAAGAAGGTAAAATGGCCTATATCCTCGGCGACTATAATATAGATCTCTTCAAAAGTGATACACACTCATTAACTCTGGATTTTTTGAATAATTTATACTCCAACTACTTCTATCCCATTATCACTGAACCCACTAGAGTGACAGATAAATCTGCTACATTAATAGATAATATTCTGACTAACTCAGGAGATAAAGTGCTCAGTTCAGGTACACTCTGTGTGGATATCTCAGACCATTTTCCTGTTTTTCAATTTTCCCTTATAGAGGAAAAAAAGGAAAAACTATTTGCTGGTAAAGCTACTTACAGGAAATTTAATGGAAAAAATATGACTACATTTAAAAAACTAATTGATGGTCTATCCTGGGAGAGTGTGTATACCCAAACTGATGTAAACTGTGCATACCAAGCGTTTATTGAACCCTTTAATTCTATTCTTAATAAATGTTTTACATTAGTTACAGCAAAGAAAGCCAGAAAGCAAGACCTTTCTAAGCCTTGGTTTACTAATGAGATTCAGAAGTCCTCAAAGAAAAAAAATTGTCTCTATAAGAAATTTGTACATAATCCCACTCCCCTGAACCAAATTAATTACAAAATGTATAAAAATAAATTTAATCATATTATTAGAGCAGCAAAGAAAAAATACTATAGTGAGAAATTTAAAGAATCCTCCAATAACATTAAAGAAACATGGTCAACTATTAAACAGCTTCTGAATAGGAAAAACACATTACTAAAACCACCAAGTCATTTTGTTGAAGCAGGGAAAACCATCACAAATCCTTATGAGATTGCATGTGGGTGTAATGATTTTTTTGTGAATGTGGGTCCCACTATTGGAGGAAAAATTCCTACCCCAAGCGGAAGCCCCCTTGACTATATTGATGGTTGTTTTTCTTCTTTTAGTAGCTTTGATCCTCCTGATTCAAATTAAATACTCAAAATTATAGATCAACTCAAACCATCAGCAGCAGGTCATGATGATATCAGAGCAACTCTTGTAAAAGAGGTAAAATATTCCATTATCAAACCACTAACTTTCATTTTTTCACTTTCACTAGAAACTGGCATTGTTCCGAATGACCTAAAGATAGCCAAAGTCATTCCCATTTATAAAGCAGACGATCAAAGCGTTTTTACAAATTTTCGCCCAATCTCAGTATTACCATGTTTTTCGAAGATCCTTGAAAAACTTGTATACATTAGAACCCTCCATCACATAAATTCAAACAATATATTGTACAACCATCAATATGGCTTCCGAAAAAAACATTCAACATACATGGCTTTATTACACCTCATTGACCAAATTTCCTCTGCATTAGACAATAATGAGTTCGCATTGGGCATTTTCCTTGACCTGTCTAAAGCGTTTGATACGGTGAACCACGATGTCTTACTGCTAAAATTGTCCAGATATGGTTTTCAAGGTGATGTTTATAAATGGTTTAAGAGCTATGTTGTCAATAGAAGCCAATTTGTTTATTTTGGTAATTGTATGTCTAACAAAGCTGTTATGACTTGTGGTGTGGCACAAGGTTCAATTCTTGGCCCTTTATTATTTTTGATTTATATAAATGATCTTGCCGTTGTATCTAGCTCTATATCTTCTATTTTATTTGCAGATGACACTAATCTTTTTCTTTCCCATAAGCACTTTAAAACCCTCATTACTGAAGCTAACTCTGGACTCCTTGCCTATTCAAAATGGTTTCAATTAAACAAATTGTCTTTAAACGTAAAGAAAACAAATTATATAATCTTTGCTGGCAGGAAGAAATTTGATGATGCTAAAGTATTTATTGAAGGAATAGAAATCCAGAGAGTATATTCCACTCGCTTCCTGGGGGTAATTGTTGACGAAAAATGCTCCTGGAAAGAACACATTGATTTGGTGTCAAAGAAAATGTCTAAATCTGTGGGAATTATCAGAAAAGTCCACAAATACCTCAACAGATCCGGTATATTAATGTTATATTATAGTCTTGTATATCCATACCTAACTTATTGCAATATTCTATGGGCCAGCACTTATCCTACATACCTACATAAACTCCATTTAATTCAGAAACGTTTTATTAGAATAGCCACTAGTTCCAAGTCCACAGTCACATCTGCCCCCTTATTTTCTAAATTAAAAATATTGACTGTTTATAACATAAACATTGTGGAAACATGTATTTTTCTTTTCAAGGTTCAGTATCAGGGTCACACACTTCCATATCATTTTCAACAATATTTTCTTAAAAACTCAAACATTCACTCCAGAACTACTAGACAATCTAAGTTCCTGCATATTCCACTTTGTCGTACCACCAGAGGGCAGTTATCCATCAAATACAAAGGTGTTATCCTATGGAACAACTATATCCACCTGATGGACAGCTCACCCTCCCTACCCGTCTACAAAAGAAAACTAAAAGAACATCTGTCCTCAATGGAATTGTGTTAATTTTTTTTCTGTTGCCATTGTAATTTTTATTTCTTTTGATGTATTGATCAATTAAGTCTTGTTTATTTTGTTTTATTTTTTATTTTTTTGTACTATCTATGTATTATTATCTGTACTATCTCCTTGGTTATAATATATATATATTTTAGAAATATATATAAATAGATATTTTTTACATGATGAGGTTCTCGATAAGCCCTTCTAGGGTTTCTTACCTCTCCAAGCACTGAAATGTTTTGTATTTTATTAATTTCCCCTCCAGGTGTAATACGCTTGGCATGTATTGTCTTTACAGTGCAAAAATCAATAAATCAAAAATCAATAAATCAAATCAAAATCTGTCTGATTTTGGATTTTTTTTTTTTTTTTTCCCAAAATCAGACTTGACACCAGAGAGGCTGAATACCGCACTGAGTCAATGCGGTCTTAGCCTCTCTGGTCTCAACACTCTGTCTGATTTTGGATTTTTTTTTTTTTTTTTTTTCAAAATCAGACTTGACACCAGAGAGGCTGCATACCGCACTGAGTCAATGCGCTCTTAGCCTCTCTGGTCTCAACACTCTGTCTGATTTTGGATTTTTTTTTTTTTTTTTCCAAAATCAGACTTGACACCAGAGAGGCTGAATACCGCACTGAGTCAATGCGGTCTTAGCCTCTCTGGTGTCAACACTCTGTCTGATTTTGGATTTTTTTTTTTTTTTCCAAAATCAGACTTGACACCAGAGAGGCTGAATACCGCACTGAGTCAATGCGGTCTTAGCCTCTCTGGTGTCAACACTCTGTCTGATTTTGGATTTTTTTTTTTTTTCCAAAATCAGACTTGACACCAGAGAGGCTGAATACCGCACTGAGTCAATGCGGTCTTAGCCTCTCTGGTGTCAACACTCTGTCTGATTTTGGATTTTTTTTTTTTTTTTCCCAAAATCAGACTTGACACCAGAGAGGCTGAATACCGCACTGAGTCAATGCGGTCTTAGCCTCTCTGGTGTCAACACTCTGTCTGATTTTGGATTTTTTTTTTTTTTTTTTCCAAAATCAGACTTGACACCAGAGAGGCTGCATACCGCACTGAGTCAATGCGCTCTTAGCCTCTCTGGTCTCAACACTCTGTCTGATTTTGGATTTTTTTTTTTTTTTTCAAAATCAGACTTGACACCAGAGAGGCTGAATACCGCACTGAGTCAATGCGGTCTTAGCCTCTCTGGTGTCAACACGCTGTCTGATTTTGGATTTTTTTTTTTTTTTTCCAAAATCAGACTTGACACCAGAGAGGCTGAATACCGCACTGAGTCAATGCGGTCTTAGCCTCTCTGGTGTCAACACTCTGTCTGATTTTGGATTTTTTTTTTTTTTTCCAAAATCAGACTTGACACCAGAGAGGCTGAATACCGCACTGAGTCAATGCGCTCTTAGCCTCTCTGGTGTCAACACTCTGTCTGATTTTGGATTTTTTTTTTTTTCCAAAATCAGACTTGACACCAGAGAGGCTGAATACCGCACTGAGTCAATGCGGTCTTAGCCTCTCTGGTGTCAACACTCTGTCTGATTTTGGATTTTTTTTTTTTTTTCCCAAAATCAGACTTGACACCAGAGAGGCTGAATACCGCACTGAGTCAATGCGGTCTTAGCCTCTCTGGTGTCAACACTCTGTCTGATTTTGGATTTTTTTTTTTTTTTTTCCAAAATCAGACTTGACACCAGAGAGGCTGCATACCGCACTGAGTCAATGCGCTCTTAGCCTCTCTGGTCTCAACACTCTGTCTGATTTTGGATTTTTTTTTTTTTTTTTCCAAAATCAGACTTGACACCAGAGAGGCTGAATACCGCACTGAGTCAATGCGGTCTTAGCCTCTCTGGTGTCAACACTCTGTCTGATTTTGGATTTTTTTTTTTTTTTTCCAAAATCAGACTTGACACCAGAGAGGCTGAATACCGCACTGAGTCAATGCGGTCTTAGCCTCTCTGGTGTCAACACTCTGTCTGATTTTGGATTTTTTTTTTTTTTTCCAAAATCAGACTTGACACCAGAGAGGCTGAATACCGCACTGAGTCAATGCGGTCTTAGCCTCTCTGGTGTCAACACTCTGTCTGATTTTGGATTTTTTTTTTTTTTTTCCAAAATCAGACTTGACACCAGAGAGGCTGAATACCGCACTGAGTCAATGCGGTCTTAGCCTCTCTGGTGTCAACACTCTGTCTGATTTTGGATTTTTTTTTTTTTTTTTTTCCAAAATCAGACTTGACACCAGAGAGGCTGAATACCGCACTGAGTCAATGCGGTCTTAGCCTCTCTGGTCTCAACACTCTGTCTGATTTTGGATTTTTTTTTTTTTTTTTTCCAAAATCAGACTTGACACCAGAGAGGCTGAATACCGCACTGAGTCAATGCGGTCTTAGCCTCTCTGGTCTTTTTTTTTTTTCCAAAATCAGACTTGACACCAGAGAGGCTGAATACCGCACTGAGTCAAGGCGGTCTTAGCCTCTCTGGTGTCAACACTCTGTCTGATTTTGGATTTTTTTTTTTTTTTTTTTCCAAAATCAGACTTGACACCAGAGAGGCTGAATACCGCACTGAGTCAATGCGGTCTTAGCCTCTCTGGTCTCAACACTCTGTCTGATTTTGGATTTTTTTTTTTTTTTTTTTTCAAAATCAGACTTGACACCAGAGAGGCTGCATACCGCACTGAGTCAATGCGCTCTTAGCCTCTCTGGTCTCAACACTCTGACTGATTTTGGATTTTTTTTTTTTTTTTCCAAAATCAGACTTGACACCAGAGAGGCTGAATACCGCACTGAGTCAATGCGGTCTTAGCCTCTCTGGTGTCAACACTCTGTCTGATTTTGGATTTTTTTTTTTTTTTCCAAAATCAGACTTGACACCAGAGAGGCTGAATACCGCACTGAGTCAATGCGGTCTTAGCCTCTCTGGTGTCAACACTCTGTCTGATTTTGGATTTTTTTTTTTTCCAAAATCAGACTTGACACCAGAGAGGCTGAATACCGCACTGAGTCAATGCGGTCTTAGCCTCTCTGGTGTCAACACTCTGTCTGATTTTGGATTTTTTTTTTTTTTTCCCAAAATCAGACTTGACACCAGAGAGGCTGAATACCGCACTGAGTCAATGCGGTCTTAGCCTCTCTGGTGTCAACACTCTGTCTGATTTTGGATTTTTTTTTTTTTTTTCCAAAATCAGACTTGACACCAGAGAGGCTGAATACCGCACTGAGTCAATGCGGTCTTAGCCTCTCTGGTCTCAACACTCTGTCTGATTTTGGATTTTTTTTTTTTTTTTTTTTCCAAAATCAGACTTGACACCAGAGAGGCTGAATACCGCACTGAGTCAATGCGGTCTTAGCCTCTCTGGTGTCAACACTCTGTCTGATTTTGGATTTTTTTTTTTTTTTCCAAAATCAGACTTGACACCAGAGAGGCTGAATACCGCACTGAGTCAATGCGGTCTTAGCCTCTCTGGTGTCAACACTCTGTCTGATTTTGGATTTTTTTTTTTTTTTCCCAAAATCAGACTTGACACCAGAGAGGCTGAATACCGCACTGAGTCAATGCGGTCTTAGCCTCTCTGGTGTCAACACTCTGTCTGATTTTGGATTTTTTTTTTTTTTTTTTCCAAAATCAGACTTGACACCAGAGAGGCTGCATACCGCACTGAGTCAATGCGCTCTTAGCCTCTCTGGTCTCAACACTCTGTCTGATTTTGGATTTTTTTTTTTTTTTTCCAAAATCAGACTTGACACCAGAGAGGCTGAATACCGCACTGAGTCAATGCGGTCTTAGCCTCTCTGGTGTCAACACGCTGTCTGATTTTGGATTTTTTTTTTTTTTTTCCAAAATCAGACTTGACACCAGAGAGGCTGAATACCGCACTGAGTCAATGCGGTCTTAGCCTCTCTGGTGTCAACACTCTGTCTGATTTTGGATTTTTTTTTTTTTTTCCAAAATCAGACTTGACACCAGAGAGGCTGAATACCGCACTGAGTCAATGCGCTCTTAGCCTCTCTGGTGTCAACACTCTGTCTGATTTTGGATTTTTTTTTTTTTCCAAAATCAGACTTGACACCAGAGAGGCTGAATACCGCACTGAGTCAATGCGGTCTTAGCCTCTCTGGTGTCAACACTCTGTCTGATTTTGGATTTTTTTTTTTTTTTCCCAAAATCAGACTTGACACCAGAGAGGCTGAATACTGCACTGAGTCAATGCGGTCTTAGCCTCTCTGGTGTCAACACTCTGTCTGATTTTGGATTTTTTTTTTTTTTTTTCCAAAATCAGACTTGACACCAGAGAGGCTGCATACCGCACTGAGTCAATGCGCTCTTAGCCTCTCTGGTCTCAACACTCTGTCTGATTTTGGATTTTTTTTTTTTTTTTTCCAAAATCAGACTTGACACCAGAGAGGCTGAATACCGCACTGAGTCAATGCGGTCTTAGCCTCTCTGGTGTCAACACTCTGTCTGATTTTGGATTTTTTTTTTTTTTTTCCAAAATCAGACTTGACACCAGAGAGGCTGAATACCGCACTGAGTCAATGCGGTCTTAGCCTCTCTGGTGTCAACACTCTGTCTGATTTTGGATTTTTTTTTTTTTTTTTCCAAAATCAGACTTGACACCAGAGAAGCTGAATACCGCACTGAGTCAATGCACTCTTAGCCTCTCTGGTGTCAACACTGTCTGATTTTGGATTTTTTTTTTTTTTTTCCAAAATCAGACTTGACACCAGAGAGGCTGAATACCGCACTGAGTCAATGCGGTCTTAGCCTCTCTGGTCTCAACACTCTGTCTGATTTCAGATTTTTTTTTTTTTTTTTTCCAAAATCAGACTTGACACCAGAGAGGCTGAATACCGCACTGAGTCAATGCGGTCTTAGCCTCTCTGGTCTCAACACTGTCTGATTTTGGATTTTTTTTTTTTTTTTTTCCAAAATCAGACTTGACACCAGAGAGGCTGAATACCGCACTGAGTCAATGCGGTCTTAGCCTCTCTGGTGTCAACACTCTGTCTGATTTTGGATTTTTTTTTTTTTTTCCAAAATCAGACTTGACACCAGAGAGACTGAATACCGCACTGAGTCAATGCGGTCTTAGCCTCTCTGGTGTCAACACTCTGTCTGATTTTGGATTTTTTTTTTTTTTTTCCAAAATCAGACTTGACACCAGAGAGGCTGAATACCGCACTGAGTCAATGCGGTCTTAGCCTCTCTGGTCTCAACACTCTGTCTGATTTTGGATTTTTTTTTTTTTTTTTTTCCAAAATCAGACTTGACACCAGAGAGGCTGAATACCGCACTGAGTCAATGCGGTCTTAGCCTCTCTGGTCTTTTTTTTTTTTCCAAAATCAGACTTGACACCAGAGAGGCTGAATACTGCACTGAGTCAAGGCGGTCTTAGCCTCTCTGGTGTCAACACTCTGTCTGATTTTGGATTTTTTTTTTTTTTTTTTCCAAAATCAGACTTGACACCAGAGAGGCTGAATACCGCACTGAGTCAATGCGGTCTTAGCCTCTCTGGTCTCAACACTCTGTCTGATTTTGGATTTTTTTTTTCTTTTTTTTCAAAATCAGACTTGACACCAGAGAGGCTGCATACCGCACTGAGTCAATGCGCTCTTAGCCTCTCTGGTCTCAACACTCTGTCTGATTTTGGATTTTTTTTTTTTTTTTTATAAAATCAGACTTGACACCAGAGAGGCTGAATACCGCACTGAGTCAATGCGGTCTTAGCCTCTCTGGTGTCAACACTCTGTCTGATTTTGGATTTTTTTTTTTTTTTCCAAAATCAGACTTGACACCAGAGAGGCTGAATACCGCACTGAGTCAATGCGGTCTTAGCCTCTCTGGTGTCAACACTCTGTCTGATTTTGGATTTTTTTTTTTTTCCAAAATCAGACTTGACACCAGAGAGGCTGAATACCGCACTGAGTCAATGCGGTCTTAGCCTCTCTGGTGTCAACACTCTGTCTGATTTTGGATTTTTTTTTTTTTTTCCAAAATCAGACTTGACACCAGAGAGGCTGAATACCGCACTGAGTCAATGCGGTCTTAGCCTCTCTGGTGTCAACACTCTGTCTGATTTTGGATTTTTTTTTTTTCCAAAATCAGACTTGACACCAGAGAGGCTGAATACCGCACTGAGTCAATGCGGTCTTAGCCTCTCTGGTGTCAACACTCTGTCTGATTTTGGATTTTTTTTTTTTTTTCCCAAAATCAGACTTGACACCAGAGAGGCTGAATACCGCACTGAGTCAATGCGGTCTTAGCCTCTCTGGTGTCAACACTCTGTCTGATTTTGGATTTTTTTTTTTTCCAAAATCAGACTTGACACCAGAGAGGCTGAATACCGCACTGAGTCAATGCGGTCTTAGCCTCTCTGGTGTCAACACTCTGTCTGATTTTGGATTTTTTTTTTTTTTTCCCAAAATCAGACTTGACACCAGAGAGGCTGAATACCGCACTGAGTCAATGCGGTCTTAGCCTCTCTGGTGTCAACACTCTGTCTGATTTTGGATTTTTTTTTTTTTTTTCCAAAATCAGACTTGACACCAGAGAGGCTGAATACCGCACTGAGTCAATGCGGTCTTAGCCTCTCTGGTCTCAACACTCTGTCTGATTTTGGATTTTTTTTTTTTTTTTTTTTCCAAAATCAGACTTGACACCAGAGAGGCTGAATACCGCACTGAGTCAATGCAGTCTTAGCCTCTCTGGTGTCAACACTCTGTCTGATTTTGGATTTTTTTTTTTTTTTCCCAAAATCAGACTTGACACCAGAGAGGCTGAATACCGCACTGAGTCAATGCGGTCTTAGCCTCTCTGGTGTCAACACTCTGTCTGATTTTGGATTTTTTTTTTTTTTTTTTCCAAAATCAGACTTGACACCAGAGAGGCTGCATACCACACTGAGTCAATGCGCTCTTAGCCTCTCTGGTCTCAACACTCTGTCTGATTTTGGATTTTTTTTTTTTTTTTCCAAAATCAGACTTGACACCAGAGAGGCTGAATACCGCACTGAGTCAATGCGGTCTTAGCCTCTCTGGTGTCAACACGCTGTCTGATTTTGGATTTTTTTTTTTTTTTTCCAAAATCAGACTTGACACCAGAGAGGCTGAATACCGCACTGAGTCAATGCGGTCTTAGCCTCTCTGGTGTCAACACTCTGTCTGATTTTGGATTTTTTTTTTTTTTTCCAAAATCAGACTTGACACCAGAGAGGCTGAATACCGCACTGAGTCAATGCGCTCTTAGCCTCTCTGGTGTCAACACTCTGTCTGATTTTGGATTTTTTTTTTTTTCCAAAATCAGACTTGACACCAGAGAGGCTGAATACCGCACTGAGTCAATGCGGTCTTAGCCTCTCTGGTGTCAACACTCTGTCTGATTTTGGATTTTTTTTTTTTTTTCCCAAAATCAGACTTGACACCAGAGAGGCTGAATACCGCACTGAGTCAATGCGGTCTTAGCCTCTCTGGTGTCAACACTCTGTCTGATTTTGGATTTTTTTTTTTTTTTTTCCAAAATCAGACTTGACACCAGAGAGGCTGCATACCGCACTGAGTCAATGCGCTCTTAGCCTCTCTGGTCTCAACACTCTGTCTGATTTTGGATTTTTTTTTTTTTTTTTTCCAAAATCAGACTTGACACCAGAGAGGCTGAATACCGCACTGAGTCAATGCGGTCTTAGCCTCTCTGGTGTCAACACTCTGTCTGATTTTGGATTTTTTTTTTTTTTTTCCAAAATCAGACTTGACACCAGAGAGGCTGAATACCGCACTGAGTCAATGCGGTCTTAGCCTCTCTGGTGTCAACACTCTGTCTGATTTTGGATTTTTTTTTTTTTTTTTCCAAAATCAGACTTGACACCAGAGAGGCTGCATACCGCACTGAGTCAATGCGGTCTTAGCCTCTCTGGTGTCAACACTCTGTCTGATTTTGGATTTTTTTTTTTTTTTTCCAAAATCAGACTTGACACCAGAGAGGCTGAATACCGCACTGAGTCAATGCGGTCTTAGCCTCTCTGGTGTCAACACTCTGTCTGATTTTGGATTTTTTTTTTTTTTTTTCCAAAATCAGACTTGACACCAGAGAGGCTGAATACCGCACTGAGTCAATGCGCTCTTAGCCTCTCTGGTGTCAACACTGTCTGATTTTGGATTTTTTTTTTTTTTTTCCAAAATCAGACTTGACACCAGAGAGGCTGAATACCGCACTGAGTCAATGCGGTCTTAGCCTCTCTGGTCTCAACACTCTGTCTGATTTCGGATTTTTTTTTTTTTTTTTCCAAAATCAGACTTGACACCAGAGAGGCTGAATACCGCACTGAGTCAATGCGGTCTTAGCCTCTCTGGTCTCAACACTGTCTGATTTTGGATTTTTTTTTTTTTTTTTTCCAAAATCAGACTTGACACCAGAGAGGCTGAATACCGCACTGAGTCAATGCGGTCTTAGCCTCTCTGGTGTCAACACTCTGTCTGATTTTGGATTTTTTTTTTTTTTCCAAAATCAGACTTGACACCAGAGAGACTGAATACCGCACTGAGTCAATGCGGTCTTAGCCTCTCTGGTGTCAACACTCTGTCTGATTTTGGATTTTTTTTTTTTTCCTAAATCAGACTTGACACCAGAGAGGCTGAATACCGCACTGAGTCAATGCGGTCTTAGCCTCTCTGGTGTCAACACTCTGTCTGATTTTGGATTTTTTTTTTTTTTTCCAAAATCAGACTTGACACCAGAGAGGCTGAATACCGCACTGAGTCAATGCGGTCTTAGCCTCTCTGGTCTCAACACTCTGTCTGATTTTGGATTTTTTTTTTTTTTTTTCCAAAATCAGACTTGACACCAGAGAGGCTGAATACCGCACTGAGTCAATGCGGTCTTAGCCTCTCTGGTGTCAACACTCTGTCTGATTTTGGATTTTTTTTTTTTTTTCCCAAAATCAGACTTGACACCAGAGAGGCTGAATACAGCACTGAGTCAATGCGGTCTTAGCCTCTCTGGTGTCAACACTCTGTCTGATTTTGGATTTTTTTTTTTTTTTTTTCCAAAATCAGACTTGACACCAGAGAGGCTGCATACCGCACTGAGTCAATGCGCTCTTAGCCTCTCTGGTCTCAACACTCTGTCTGATTTTGGATTTTTTTTTTTTTTTTCCAAAATCAGACTTGACACCAGAGAGGCTGAATACCGCACTGAGTCAATGCGGTCTTAGCCTCTCTGGTGTCAACACTCTGTCTGATTTTGGATTTTTTTTTTTTTTTCCAAAATCAGACTTGACACCAGAGAGGCTGAATTCCGCACTGAGTCAATGCGGTCTTAGCCTCTCTGGTGTCAACACTCTGTCTGATTTTGGATTTTTTTTTTTTTTTCCAAAATCAGACTTGACACCAGAGAGGCTGAATACCGCACTGAGTCAATGCGGTCTTAGCCTCTCTGGTGTCAACACTCTGTCTGATTTTGGATTTTTTTTTTTTTTTCCAAAATCAGACTTGACACCAGAGAGGCTGAATACCGCACTGAGTCAATGCGCTCTTAGCCTCTCTGGTGTCAACACTGTCTGATTTTGGATTTTTTTTTTTTTTCCAAAATCAGACTTGACACCAGAGAGGCTGAATACCGCACTGAGTCAATGCGGTCTTAGCCTCTCTGGTGTCAACACTCTGTCTGATTTTGGATTTTTTTTTTTTTTTCCAAAATCAGACTTGACACCAGAGAGGCTGAATACCGCACTGAGTCAATGCGGTCTTAGCCTCTCTGGTGTCAACACTCTGTCTGATTTTGGATTTTTTTTTTTTTTTTTCCAAAATCAGACTTGACACCAGAGAGGCTGAATACCGCACTGAGTCAATGCGCTCTTAGCCTCTCTGGTGTCAACACTGTCTGATTTTGGATTTTTTTTTTTTTTTTCCAAAATCAGACTTGACACCAGAGAGGCTGAATACCGCACTGAGTCAATGCGGTCTTAGCCTCTCTGGTCTCAACACTCTGTCTGATTTCGGATTTTTTTTTTTTTTTTTCCAAAATCAGACTTGACACCAGAGAGGCTGAATACCGCACTAAGTCAATGCGGTCTTAGCCTCTCTGGTCTCAACACTCTGTCTGATTTCGGATTTTTTTTTTTTTTTTTCCAAAATCAGACTTGACACCAGAGAGGCTGAATACCGCACTGAGTCAATGCGGTCTTAGCCTCTCTGGTCTCAACACTCTGTCTGATTTCGGATTTTTTTTTTTTTTTTTCCAAAATCAGACTTGACACCAGAGAGGCTGAATACCGCACTGAGTCAATGCGGTCTTAGCCTCTCTGGTCTCAACACTGTCTGATTTTGGATTTTTTTTTTTTTTTTTTCCAAAATCAGACTTGACACCAGAGAGGCTGAATACCGCACTGAGTCAATGCGGTCTTAGCCTCTCTGGTGTCAACACTCTGTCTGATTTTGGATTTTTTTTTTTTTTTTTCCAAAATCAGACTTGACACCAGAGAGACTGAATACCGCACTGAGTCAATGCGGTCTTAGCCTCTCTGGTGTCAACACTCTGTCTGATTTTGGATTTTTTTTTTTTTTTTTTCCAAAATCAGACTTGACACCAGAGAGGCTGAATACCGCACTGAGTCAATGCGGTCTTAGCCTCTCTGGTGTCAACACTCTGTCTGATTTTGGATTTTTTTTTTTTTTTTTCCAAAATCAGACTTGACACCAGAGAGGCTGAATACCGCACTGAGTCAATGCGGTCTTAGCCTCTCTGGTGTCAACACTCTGTCTGATTTTGGATTTTTTTTTTTTTTTTTCCAAAATCAGACTTGACACCAGAGAGGCTGAATACCGCACTGAGTCAATGCGCTCTTAGCCTCTCTGGTGTCAACACTGTCTGATTTTGGATTTTTTTTTTTTTTTTCCAAAATCAGACTTGACACCAGAGAGGCTGAATACCGCACTGAGTCAATGCGGTCTTAGCCTCTCTGGTCTCAACACTCTGTCTGATTTCGGATTTTTTTTTTTTTTTTTCCAAAATCAGACTTGACACCAGAGAGGCTGAATACCGCACTGAGTCAATGCGGTCTTAGCCTCTCTGGTCTCAACACTCTGTCTGATTTCGGATTTTTTTTTTTTTTTTTCCAAAATCAGACTTGACACCAGAGAGGCTGAATACCGCACTGAGTCAATGCGGTCTTAGCCTCTCTGGTCTCAACACTCTGTCTGATTTCGGATTTTTTTTTTTTTTTTTCCAAAATCAGACTTGACACCAGAGAGGCTGAATACCGCACTGAGTCAATGCGGTCTTAGCCTCTCTGGTCTCAACACTGTCTGATTTTGGATTTTTTTTTTTTTTTTTTCCAAAATCAGACTTGACACCAGAGAGGCTGAATACCGCACTGAGTCAATGCGGTCTTAGCCTCTCTGGTGTCAACACTCTGTCTGATTTTGGATTTTTTTTTTTTTTCCAAAATCAGACTTGACACCAGAGAGACTGAATACTGCACTGAGTCAATGCGGTCTTAGCCTCTCTGGTGTCAACACTCTGTCTGATTTTGGATTTTTTTTTTTTTCCTAAATCAGACTTGACACCAGAGAGGCTGAATACCGCACTGAGTCAATGCGGTCTTAGCCTCTCTGGTGTCAACACTCTGTCTGATTTTGGATTTTTTTTTTTTTTTCCAAAATCAGACTTGACACCAGAGAGGCTGAATACCGCACTGAGTCAATGCGGTCTTAGCCTCTCTGGTCTCAACACTCTGTCTGATTTTGGATTTTTTTTTTTTTTTTTTCCAAAATCAGACTTGACACCAGAGAGGCTGAATACCGCACTGAGTCAATGCGGTCTTAGCCTCTCTGGTGTCAACACTCTGTCTGATTTTGGATTTTTTTTTTTTTTTCCCAAAATCAGACTTGACACCAGAGAGGCTGAATACAGCACTGAGTCAATGCGGTCTTAGCCTCTCTGGTGTCAACACTCTGTCTGATTTTGGATTTTTTTTTTTTTTTTTTCCAAAATCAGACTTGACACCAGAGAGGCTGCATACCGCACTGAGTCAATGCGCTCTTAGCCTCTCTGGTCTCAACACTCTGTCTGATTTTGGATTTTTTTTTTTTTTTTCCAAAATCAGACTTGACACCAGAGAGGCTGAATACCGCACTGAGTCAATGCGGTCTTAGCCTCTCTGGTGTCAACACTCTGTCTGATTTTGGATTTTTTTTTTTTTTTCCAAAATCAGACTTGACACCAGAGAGGCTGAATTCCGCACTGAGTCAATGCGGTCTTAGCCTCTCTGGTGTCAACACTCTGTCTGATTTTGGATTTTTTTTTTTTTTTCCAAAATCAGACTTGACACCAGAGAGGCTGAATACCGCACTGAGTCAATGCGGTCTTAGCCTCTCTGGTGTCAACACTCTGTCTGATTTTGGATTTTTTTTTTTTTTTCCAAAATCAGACTTGACACCAGAGAGGCTGAATACCGCACTGAGTCAATGCGCTCTTAGCCTCTCTGGTGTCAACACTGTCTGATTTTGGATTTTTTTTTTTTTTCCAAAATCAGACTTGACACCAGAGAGGCTGAATACCGCACTGAGTCAATGCGGTCTTAGCCTCTCTGGTCTCAACACTCTGTCTGATTTCGGATTTTTTTTTTTTTTTTTCCAAAATCAGACTTGACACCAGAGAGGCTGAATACCGCACTGAGTCAATGCGGTCTTAGCCTCTCTGGTCTCAACACTCTGTCTGATTTCGGATTTTTTTTTTTTTTTTTCCAAAATCAGACTTGACACCAGAGAGGCTGAATACCGCACTGAGTCAATGCGGTCTTAGCCTCTCTGGTCTCAACACTGTCTGATTTTGGATTTTTTTTTTTTTTTTTTCCAAAATCAGACTTGACACCAGAGAGGCTGAATACCGCACTGAGTCAATGCGGTCTTAGCCTCTCTGGTGTCAACACTCTGTCTGATTTTGGATTTTTTTTTTTTTTTCCAAAATCAGACTTGACACCAGAGAGACTGAATACCGCACTGAGTCAATGCGGTCTTAGCCTCTCTGGTGTCAACACTCTGTCTGATTTTGGATTTTTTTTTTTTTCCTAAATCAGACTTGACACCAGAGAGGCTGAATACCGCACTGAGTCAATGCGGTCTTAGCCTCTCTGGTGTCAACACTCTGTCTGATTTTGGATTTTTTTTTTTTTTTTCCAAAATCAGACTTGACACCAGAGAGGCTGAATACCGCACTGAGTCAATGCGGTCTTAGCCTCTCTGGTGTCAACACTCTGTCTGATTTTGGATTTTTTTTTTTTTTTTTTCCAAAATCAGACTTGACACCAGAGAGGCTGCATACCGCACTGAGTCAATGCGCTCTTAGCCTCTCTGGTCTCAACACTCTGTCTGATTTTGGATTTTTTTTTTTTTTTTCCAAAATCAGACTTGACACCAGAGAGGCTGAATACCGCACTGAGTCAATGCGGTCTTAGCCTCTCTGGTGTCAACACTCTGTCTGATTTTGGATTTTTTTTTTTTTTTCCAAAATCAGACTTGACACCAGAGAGGCTGAATACCGCACTGAGTCAATGCGGTCTTAGCCTCTCTGGTGTCAACACTCTGTCTGATTTTGGATTTTTTTTTTTTTTTCCAAAATCAGACTTGACACCAGAGAGGCTGAATACCGCACTGAGTCAATGCGGTCTTAGCCTCTCTGGTGTCAACACTCTGTCTGATTTTGGATTTTTTTTTTTTTTCCAAAATCAGACTTGACACCAGAGAGGCTGAATACCGCACTGAGTCAATGCGGTCTTAGCCTCTCTGGTGTCAACACTCTGTCTGATTTTGGATTTTTTTTTTTTTTTTTTCCAAAATCAGACTTGACACCAGAGAGGCTGAATACTGCACTGAGTCAATGCGGTCTTAGCCTCTCTGGTCTCAACACTCTGTCTGATTTTTGATTTTTTTTTTTTTTTTTCCAAAATCAGACTTGACACCAGAGAGGCTGAATACCGCACTGAGTCAATGCGGTCTTAGCCTCTCTGGTGTCAACACTCTGTCTGATTTTGGATTTTTTTTTTTTTTTTCCAAAATCAGACTTGACACCAGAGAGACTGAATACCGCACTGAGTCAATGCGGTCTTAGCCTCTCTGGTGTCAACACTCTGTCTGATTTTGGATTTTTTATTTTTTTCCAAAATCAGACTTGACACCAGAGAGGCTGAATACCGCACTGAGTCAATGCGGTCTTAGCCTCTCTGGTGTCAACACTCTGTCTGATTTTGGATTTTTTTTTTTTTTTTTCAAAATCAGACTTGACACCAGAGAGGCTGAATACCGCACTGAGTCAATGCGGTCTTAGCCTCTCTGGTCTCAACACTCTGTCTGATTTTGGATTTTTTTTTTTTTTTTTTTCCAAAATCAGACTTGACACCAGAGAGGCTGAATACCGCACTGAGTCAATGCGGTCTTAGCCTCTCTGGTCTTTTTTTTTTTTCCAAAATCAGACTTGACACCAGAGAGGCTGAATACCGCACTGAGTCAATGCGGTCTTAGCCTCTCTGGTGTCAACACTCTGTCTGATTTTGGATTTTTTTTTTTTTTTTTCCAAAATCAGACTTGACACCAGAGAGGCTGAATACCGCACTGAGTCAATGCGGTCTTAGCCTCTCTGGTCTCAACACTCTGTCTGATTTTGGATTTTTTTTTTTTTTTTTTCCAAAATCAGACTTGACACCAGAGAGGCTGAATACCGCACTGAGTCAATGCGGTCTTAGCCTCTCTGGTGTCAACACTCTGTCTGATTTTGGATTTTTTTTTTTTTTTCCCAAAATCAGACTTGACACCAGAGAGGCTGAATACTGCACTGAGTCAATGCGGTCTTAGCCTCTCTGGTGTCAACACTCTGTCTGATTTTGGATTTTTTTTTTTTTTATTTCCAAAATCAGACTTGACACCAGAGAGGCTGCATACCGCACTGAGTCAATGCGCTCTTAGCCTCTCTGGTCTCAACACTCTGTCTGATTTTGGATTTTTTTTTTTTTTTTCCAAAATCAGACTTGACACCAGAGAGGCTGAATACCGCACTGAGTCAATGCGGTCTTAGCCTCTCTGGTGTCAACACTCTGTCTGATTTTGGATTTTTTTTTTTTTTTCCAAAATCAGACTTGACACCAGAGAGGCTGAATACCGCACTGAGTCAATGCGGTCTTAGCCTCTCTGGTGTCAACACTCTGTCTGATTTTGGATTATTTTTTTTTTTTCCAAAATCAGACTTGACACCAGAGAGGCTGAATACCGCACTGAGTCAATGCGGTCTTAGCCTCTCTGGTGTCAACACTCTGTCTGATTTTGGATTTTTTTTTTTTTTCCAAAATCAGACTTGACACCAGAGAGGCTGAATACCGCACTGAGTCAATGCGGTCTTAGCCTCTCTGGTGTCAACACTCTGTCTGATTTTGGATTTTTTTTTTTTTTTTTTTCCAAAATCAGACTTGACACCAGAGAGGCTGAATACTGCACTGAGTCAATGCGGTCTTAGCCTCTCTGGTCTCAACACTCTGTCTGATTTTTGATTTTTTTTTTTTTTTTCCAAAATCAGACTTGACACCAGAGAGGCTGAATACCGCACTGAGTCAATGCGGTCTTAGCCTCTCTGGTCTCAACACTGTCTGATTTTGGATTTTTTTTTTTTTTTTTCCAAAATCAGACTTGACACCAGAGAGGCTGAATACCGCACTGAGTCAATGCGGTCTTAGCCTCTCTGGTCTCAACACTCTGATTTTGGATTTTTTTTTTTTTTCCCAAAATCAGACTTGACACCAGAGAGGCTGAATACCGCACTGAGTCAATGCGGTCTTAGCCTCTCTGGTGTCAACACTCTGTCTGATTTTGGATTTTTTTTTTTTTTTCCCAAAATCAGACTTGACACCAGAGAGGCTGAATACCGCACTGAGTCAATGCGGTCTTAGCCTCTCTGGTGTCAACACTCTGTCTGATTTTGGATTTTTTTTTTTTTTTTTTCCAAAATCAGACTTGACACCAGAGAGGCTGCATACCGCACTGAGTCAATGCGCTCTTAGCCTCTCTGGTCTCAACACTCTGTCTGATTTTGGATTTTTTTTTTTTTTTTCCAAAATCAGACTTGACACCAGAGAGGCTGAATACCGCACTGAGTCAATGCGGTCTTAGCCTCTCTGGTGTCAACACTCTGTCTGATTTTGGATTTTTTTTTTTTTTTCCAAAATCAGACTTGACACCAGAGAGGCTGAATACCGCACTGAGTCAATGCGGTCTTAGCCTCTCTGGTGTCAACACTCTGTCTGATTTTGGATTTTTTTTTTTTTTTCCAAAATCAGACTTGACACCAGAGAGGCTGAATACCGCACTGAGTCAATGCGGTCTTAGCCTCTCTGGTGTCAACACTCTGTCTGATTTTGGATTTTTTTTTTTTTTTCCAAAATCAGACTTGACACCAGAGAGGCTGAATACCGCACTGAGTCAATGCGGTCTTAGCCTCTCTGGTCTCAACACTCTGTCTGATTTCGGATTTTTTTTTTTTTTTTTCCAAAATCAGACTTGACACCAGAGAGGCTGAATACCGCACTGAGTCAATGCGGTCTTAGCCTCTCTGGTCTCAACACTGTCTGATTTTGGATTTTTTTTTTTTTTTTTTCCAAAATCAGACTTGACACCAGAGAGGCTGAATACCGCACTGAGTCAATGCGGTCTTAGCCTCTCTGGTGTCAACACTCTGTCTGATTTTGGATTTTTTTTTTTTTTTTTCCAAAATCAGACTTGACACCAGAGAGACTGAATACCGCACTGAGTCAATGCGGTCTTAGCCTCTCTGGTGTCAACACTCTGTCTGATTTTGGATTTTTTTTTTTTTTTTTTCCAAAATCAGACTTGACACCAGAGAGGCTGAATACCGCACTGAGTCAATGCGGTCTTAGCCTCTCTGGTGTCAACACTCTGTCTGATTTTGGATTTTTTTTTTTTTTTTTCCAAAATCAGACTTGACACCAGAGAGGCTGAATACCGCACTGAGTCAATGCGGTCTTAGCCTCTCTGGTGTCAACACTCTGTCTGATTTTGGATTTTTTTTTTTTTTTTTCCAAAATCAGACTTGACACCAGAGAGGCTGAATACCGCACTGAGTCAATGCGCTCTTAGCCTCTCTGGTGTCAACACTGTCTGATTTTGGATTTTTTTTTTTTTTTTCCAAAATCAGACTTGACACCAGAGAGGCTGAATACCGCACTGAGTCAATGCGGTCTTAGCCTCTCTGGTCTCAACACTCTGTCTGATTTCGGATTTTTTTTTTTTTTTTTCCAAAATCAGACTTGACACCAGAGAGGCTGAATACCGCACTGAGTCAATGCGGTCTTAGCCTCTCTGGTCTCAACACTCTGTCTGATTTCGGATTTTTTTTTTTTTTTTTCCAAAATCAGACTTGACACCAGAGAGGCTGAATACCGCACTGAGTCAATGCAGTCTTAGCCTCTCTGGTCTCAACACTCTGTCTGATTTCGGATTTTTTTTTTTTTTTTTCCAAAATCAGACTTGACACCAGAGAGGCTGAATACCGCACTGAGTCAATGCGGTCTTAGCCTCTCTGGTCTCAACACTGTCTGATTTTGGATTTTTTTTTTTTTTTTTTCCAAAATCAGACTTGACACCAGAGAGGCTGAATACCGCACTGAGTCAATGCGGTCTTAGCCTCTCTGGTGTCAACACTCTGTCTGATTTTGGATTTTTTTTTTTTTTCCAAAATCAGACTTGACACCAGAGAGACTGAATACTGCACTGAGTCAATGCGGTCTTAGCCTCTCTGGTGTCAACACTCTGTCTGATTTTGGATTTTTTTTTTTTTCCTAAATCAGACTTGACACCAGAGAGGCTGAATACCGCACTGAGTCAATGCGGTCTTAGCCTCTCTGGTGTCAACACTCTGTCTGATTTTGGATTTTTTTTTTTTTTTCCAAAATCAGACTTGACACCAGAGAGGCTGAATACCGCACTGAGTCAATGCGGTCTTAGCCTCTCTGGTCTCAACACTCTGTCTGATTTTGGATTTTTTTTTTTTTTTTTTCCAAAATCAGACTTGACACCAGAGAGGCTGAATACCGCACTGAGTCAATGCGGTCTTAGCCTCTCTGGTGTCAACACTCTGTCTGATTTTGGATTTTTTTTTTTTTTTCCCAAAATCAGACTTGACACCAGAGAGGCTGAATACAGCACTGAGTCAATGCGGTCTTAGCCTCTCTGGTGTCAACACTCTGTCTGATTTTGGATTTTTTTTTTTTTTTTTTCCAAAATCAGACTTGACACCAGAGAGGCTGCATACCGCACTGAGTCAATGCGCTCTTAGCCTCTCTGGTCTCAACACTCTGTCTGATTTTGGATTTTTTTTTTTTTTTTCCAAAATCAGACTTGACACCAGAGAGGCTGAATACCGCACTGAGTCAATGCGGTCTTAGCCTCTCTGGTGTCAACACTCTGTCTGATTTTGGATTTTTTTTTTTTTTTCCAAAATCAGACTTGACACCAGAGAGGCTGAATTCCGCACTGAGTCAATGCGGTCTTAGCCTCTCTGGTGTCAACACTCTGTCTGATTTTGGATTTTTTTTTTTTTTTCCAAAATCAGACTTGACACCAGAGAGGCTGAATACCGCACTGAGTCAATGCGGTCTTAGCCTCTCTGGTGTCAACACTCTGTCTGATTTTGGATTTTTTTTTTTTTTTCCAAAATCAGACTTGACACCAGAGAGGCTGAATACCGCACTGAGTCAATGCGCTCTTAGCCTCTCTGGTGTCAACACTGTCTGATTTTGGATTTTTTTTTTTTTTCCAAAATCAGACTTGACACCAGAGAGGCTGAATACCGCACTGAGTCAATGCGGTCTTAGCCTCTCTGGTCTCAACACTCTGTCTGATTTCGGATTTTTTTTTTTTTTTTCCAAAATCAGACTTGACACCAGAGAGGCTGAATACCGCACTGAGTCAATGCGGTCTTAGCCTCTCTGGTCTCAACACTCTGTCTGATTTCGGATTTTTTTTTTTTTTTTTCCAAAATCAGACTTGACACCAGAGAGGCTGAATACCGCACTGAGTCAATGCGGTCTTAGCCTCTCTGGTCTCAACACTGTCTGATTTTGGATTTTTTTTTTTTTTTTTTCCAAAATCAGACTTGACACCAGAGAGGCTGAATACCGCACTGAGTCAATGCGGTCTTAGCCTCTCTGGTGTCAACACTCTGTCAGATTTTGGATTTTTTTTTTTTTTTCCAAAATCAGACTTGACACCAGAGAGACTGAATACCGCACTGAGTCAATGCGGTCTTAGCCTCTCTGGTGTCAACACTCTGTCTGATTTTGGATTTTTTTTTTTTTCCTAAATCAGACTTGACACCAGAGAGGCTGAATACCGCACTGAGTCAATGCGGTCTTAGCCTCTCTGGTGTCAACACTCTGTCTGATTTTGGATTTTTTTTTTTTTTTTCCAAAATCAGACTTGACACCAGAGAGGCTGAATACCGCACTGAGTCAATGCGGTCTTAGCCTCTCTGGTGTCAACACTCTGTCTGATTTTGGATTTTTTTTTTTTTTTTTTCCAAAATCAGACTTGACACCAGAGAGGCTGCATACCGCACTGAGTCAATGCGCTCTTAGCCTCTCTGGTCTCAACACTCTGTCTGATTTTGGATTTTTTTTTTTTTTTTCCAAAATCAGACTTGACACCAGAGAGGCTGAATACCGCACTGAGTCAATGCGGTCTTAGCCTCTCTGGTGTCAACACTCTGTCTGATTTTGGATTTTTTTTTTTTTTTCCAAAATCAGACTTGACACCAGAGAGGCTGAATACCGCACTGAGTCAATGCGGTCTTAGCCTCTCTGGTGTCAACACTCTGTCTGATTTTGGATTTTTTTTTTTTTTTCCAAAATCAGACTTGACACCAGAGAGGCTGAATACCGCACTGAGTCAATGCGGTCTTAGCCTCTCTGGTGTCAACACTCTGTCTGATTTTGGATTTTTTTTTTTTTCCAAAATCAGACTTGACACCAGAGAGGCTGAATACCGCACTGAGTCAATGCGGTCTTAGCCTCTCTGGTGTCAACACTCTGTCTGATTTTGGATTTTTTTTTTTTTTTTTTCCAAAATCAGACTTGACACCAGAGAGGCTGAATACTGCACTGAGTCAATGCGGTCTTAGCCTCTCTGGTCTCAACACTCTGTCTGATTTTTGATTTTTTTTTTTTTTTTTCCAAAATCAGACTTGACACCAGAGAGGCTGAATACCGCACTGAGTCAATGCGGTCTTAGCCTCTCTGGTGTCAACACTCTGTCTGATTTTGGATTTTTTTTTTTTTTTTCCAAAATCAGACTTGACACCAGAGAGACTGAATACCGCACTGAGTCAATGCGGTCTTAGCCTCTCTGGTGTCAACACTCTGTCTGATTTTGGATTTTTTATTTTTTTCCAAAATCAGACTTGACACCAGAGAGGCTGAATACCGCACTGAGTCAATGCGGTCTTAGCCTCTCTGGTGTCAACACTCTGTCTGATTTTGGATTTTTTTTTTTTTTTTCAAAATCAGACTTGACACCAGAGAGGCTGAATACCGCACTGAGTCAATGCGGTCTTAGCCTCTCTGGTCTCAACACTCTGTCTGATTTTGGATTTTTTTTTTTTTTTTTTTCCAAAATCAGACTTGACACCAGAGAGGCTGAATACCGCACTGAGTCAATGCGGTCTTAGCCTCTCTGGTCTTTTTTTTTTTTCCAAAATCAGACTTGACACCAGAGAGGCTGAATACCGCACTGAGTCAATGCGGTCTTAGCCTCTCTGGTGTCAACACTCTGTCTGATTTTGGATTTTTTTTTTTTTTTTTCCAAAATCAGACTTGACACCAGAGAGGCTGAATACCGCACTGAGTCAATGCGGTCTTAGCCTCTCTGGTCTCAACACTCTGTCTGATTTTGGATTTTTTTTTTTTTTTTTTCCAAAATCAGACTTGACACCAGAGAGGCTGAATACCGCACTGAGTCAATGCGGTCTTAGCCTCTCTGGTGTCAACACTCTGTCTGATTTTGGATTTTTTTTTTTTTTTCCCAAAATCAGACTTGACACCAGAGAGGCTGAATACTGCACTGAGTCAATGCGGTCTTAGCCTCTCTGGTGTCAACACTCTGTCTGATTTTGGATTTTTTTATTTTTTATTTCCAAAATCAGACTTGACACCAGAGAGGCTGCATACCGCACTGAGTCAATGCGCTCTTAGCCTCTCTGGTCTCAACACTCTGTCTGATTTTGGATTTTTTTTTTTTTTTTCCAAAATCAGACTTGACACCAGAGAGGCTGAATACCGCACTGAGTCAATGCGGTCTTAGCCTCTCTGGTGTCAACACTCTGTCTGATTTTGGATTTTTTTTTTTTTTTCCAAAATCAGACTTGACACCAGAGAGGCTGAATACCGCACTGAGTCAATGCGGTCTTAGCCTCTCTGGTGTCAACACTCTGTCTGATTTTGGATTATTTTTTTTTTTTCCAAAATCAGACTTGACACCAGAGAGGCTGAATACCGCACTGAGTCAATGCGGTCTTAGCCTCTCTGGTGTCAACACTCTGTCTGATTTTGGATTTTTTTTTTTTTTCCAAAATCAGACTTGACACCAGAGAGGCTGAATACCGCACTGAGTCAATGCGGTCTTAGCCTCTCTGGTGTCAACACTCTGTCTGATTTTGGATTTTTTTTTTTTTTTTTTTCCAAAATCAGACTTGACACCAGAGAGGCTGAATACTGCACTGAGTCAATGCGGTCTTAGCCTCTCTGGTCTCAACACTCTGTCTGATTTTTGATTTTTTTTTTTTTTTCCAAAATCAGACTTGACACCAGAGAGGCTGAATACCGCACTGAGTCAATGCGGTCTTAGCCTCTCTGGTCTCAACACTGTCTGATTTTGGATTTTTTTTTTTTTTTTTTCCAAAATCAGACTTGACACCAGAGAGGCTGAATACCGCACTGAGTCAATGCGGTCTTAGCCTCTCTGGTCTCAACACTCTGATTTTGGATTTTTTTTTTTTTTCCCAAAATCAGACTTGACACCAGAGAGGCTGAATACCGCACTGAGTCAATGCGGTCTTAGCCTCTCTGGTGTCAACACTCTGTCTGATTTTTGATTTTTTTTTTTTTTTCCCAAAATCAGACTTGACACCAGAGAGGCTGAATACCGCACTGAGTCAATGCGGTCTTAGCCTCTCTGGTGTCAACACTCTGTCTGATTTTGGATTTTTTTTTTTTTTTTTCCAAAATCAGACTTGACACCAGAGAGGCTGCATACCGCACTGAGTCAATGCGCTCTTAGCCTCTCTGGTCTCAACACTCTGTCTGATTTTGGATTTTTTTTTTTTTTTTCCAAAATCAGACTTGACACCAGAGAGGCTGAATACCGCACTGAGTCAATGCGGTCTTAGCCTCTCTGGTGTCAACACTCTGTCTGATTTTGGATTTTTTTTTTTTTTTCCAAAATCAGACTTGACACCAGAGAGGCTGAATACCGCACTGAGTCAATGCGGTCTTAGCCTCTCTGGTGTCAACACTCTGTCTGATTTTGGATTTTTTTTTTTTTTTCCAAAATCAGACTTGACACCAGAGAGGCTGAATACCGCACTGAGTCAATGCGGTCTTAGCCTCTCTGGTGTCAACACTCTGTCTGATTTTGGATTTTTTTTTTTTTTCCAAAATCAGACTTGACACCAGAGAGGCTGAATACCGCACTGAGTCAATGCGGTCTTAGCCTCTCTGGTGTCAACACTCTGTCTGATTTTGGATTTTTTTTTTTTTTTTTTTCCAAAATCAGACTTGACACCAGAGAGGCTGAATACTGCACTGAGTCAATGCGGTCTTAGCCTCTCTGGTCTCAACACTCTGTCTGATTTTTGATTTTTGATTTTTTTTTTCCAAAATCAGACTTGACACCAGAGAGGCTGAATACCGCACTGAGTCAATGCGGTCTTAGCCTCTCTGGTGTCAACACTCTGTCTGATTTTGGATTTTTTTTTTTTTTTTTTCCAAAATCAGACTTGACACCAGAGAGGCTGAATACCGCACTGAGTCAATGCGGTCTTAGCCTCTCTGGTGTCAACACTCTGTCTGATTTTGGATTTTTTTTTTTTTTTTTCCAAAATCAGACTTGACACCAGAGAGGCTGAATACCGCACTGAGTCAATGCGGTCTTAGCCTCTCTGGTGTCAACACTCTGTCTGATTTTGGATTTTTTTTTTTTTTTTTCCAAAATCAGACTTGACACCAGAGAGGCTGAATACCGCACTGAGTCAATGCGCTCTTAGCCTCTCTGGTGTCAACACTGTCTGATTTTGGATTTTTTTTTTTTTTTTCCAAAATCAGACTTGACACCAGAGAGGCTGAATACCGCACTGAGTCAATGCGGTCTTAGCCTCTCTGGTCTCAACACTCTGTCTGATTTCGGATTTTTTTTTTTTTTTTTCCAAAATCAGACTTGACACCAGAGAGGCTGAATACCGCACTGAGTCAATGCGGTCTTAGCCTCTCTGGTCTCAACACTCTGTCTGATTTCGGATTTTTTTTTTTTTTTTTCCAAAATCAGACTTGACACCAGAGAGGCTGAATACCGCACTGAGTCAATGCAGTCTTAGCCTCTCTGGTCTCAACACTCTGTCTGATTTCGGATTTTTTTTTTTTTTTTTCCAAAATCAGACTTGACACCAGAGAGGCTGAATACCGCACTGAGTCAATGCGGTCTTAGCCTCTCTGGTCTCAACACTGTCTGATTTTGGATTTTTTTTTTTTTTTTTTCCAAAATCAGACTTGACACCAGAGAGGCTGAATACCGCACTGAGTCAATGCGGTCTTAGCCTCTCTGGTGTCAACACTCTGTCTGATTTTGGATTTTTTTTTTTTTTCCAAAATCAGACTTGACACCAGAGAGACTGAATACTGCACTGAGTCAATGCGGTCTTAGCCTCTCTGGTGTCAACACTCTGTCTGATTTTGGATTTTTTTTTTTTTCCTAAATCAGACTTGACACCAGAGAGGCTGAATACCGCACTGAGTCAATGCGGTCTTAGCCTCTCTGGTGTCAACACTCTGTCTGATTTTGGATTTTTTTTTTTTTTTCCAAAATCAGACTTGACACCAGAGAGGCTGAATACCGCACTGAGTCAATGCGGTCTTAGCCTCTCTGGTCTCAACACTCTGTCTGATTTTGGATTTTTTTTTTTTTTTTTTCCAAAATCAGACTTGACACCAGAGAGGCTGAATACCGCACTGAGTCAATGCGGTCTTAGCCTCTCTGGTGTCAACACTCTGTCTGATTTTGGATTTTTTTTTTTTTTTCCCAAAATCAGACTTGACACCAGAGAGGCTGAATACAGCACTGAGTCAATGCGGTCTTAGCCTCTCTGGTGTCAACACTCTGTCTGATTTTGGATTTTTTTTTTTTTTTTTTCCAAAATCAGACTTGACACCAGAGAGGCTGCATACCGCACTGAGTCAATGCGCTCTTAGCCTCTCTGGTCTCAACACTCTGTCTGATTTTGGATTTTTTTTTTTTTTTTCCAAAATCAGACTTGACACCAGAGAGGCTGAATACCGCACTGAGTCAATGCGGTCTTAGCCTCTCTGGTGTCAACACTCTGTCTGATTTTGGATTTTTTTTTTTTTTTCCAAAATCAGACTTGACACCAGAGAGGCTGAATTCCGCACTGAGTCAATGCGGTCTTAGCCTCTCTGGTGTCAACACTCTGTCTGATTTTGGATTTTTTTTTTTTTTTCCAAAATCAGACTTGACACCAGAGAGGCTGAATACCGCACTGAGTCAATGCGGTCTTAGCCTCTCTGGTGTCAACACTCTGTCTGATTTTGGATTTTTTTTTTTTTTTCCAAAATCAGACTTGACACCAGAGAGGCTGAATACCGCACTGAGTCAATGCGCTCTTAGCCTCTCTGGTGTCAACACTGTCTGATTTTGGATTTTTTTTTTTTTTCCAAAATCAGACTTGACACCAGAGAGGCTGAATACCGCACTGAGTCAATGCGGTCTTAGCCTCTCTGGTCTCAACACTCTGTCTGATTTCGGATTTTTTTTTTTTTTTTTCCAAAATCAGACTTGACACCAGAGAGGCTGAATACCGCACTGAGTCAATGCGGTCTTAGCCTCTCTGGTCTCAACACTCTGTCTGATTTCGGATTTTTTTTTTTTTTTTTCCAAAATCAGACTTGACACCAGAGAGGCTGAATACCGCACTGAGTCAATGCGGTCTTAGCCTCTCTGGTCTCAACACTGTCTGATTTTGGATTTTTTTTTTTTTTTTTTTCCAAAATCAGACTTGACACCAGAGAGGCTGAATACCGCACTGAGTCAATGCGGTCTTAGCCTCTCTGGTGTCAACACTCTGTCAGATTTTGGATTTTTTTTTTTTTTTCCAAAATCAGACTTGACACCAGAGAGACTGAATACCGCACTGAGTCAATGCGGTCTTAGCCTCTCTGGTGTCAACACTCTGTCTGATTTTGGATTTTTTTTTTTTTCCTAAATCAGACTTGACACCAGAGAGGCTGAATACCGCACTGAGTCAATGCGGTCTTAGCCTCTCTGGTGTCAACACTCTGTCTGATTTTGGATTTTTTTTTTTTTTTTCCAAAATCAGACTTGACACCAGAGAGGCTGAATACCGCACTGAGTCAATGCGGTCTTAGCCTCTCTGGTGTCAACACTCTGTCTGATTTTGGATTTTTTTTTTTTTTTTTTCCAAAATCAGACTTGACACCAGAGAGGCTGCATACCGCACTGAGTCAATGCGCTCTTAGCCTCTCTGGTCTCAACACTCTGTCTGATTTTGGATTTTTTTTTTTTTTTTCCAAAATCAGACTTGACACCAGAGAGGCTGAATACCGCACTGAGTCAATGCGGTCTTAGCCTCTCTGGTGTCAACACTCTGTCTGATTTTGGATTTTTTTTTTTTTTTCCAAAATCAGACTTGACACCAGAGAGGCTGAATACCGCACTGAGTCAATGCGGTCTTAGCCTCTCTGGTGTCAACACTCTGTCTGATTTTGGATTTTTTTTTTTTTTTCCAAAATCAGACTTGACACCAGAGAGGCTGAATACCGCACTGAGTCAATGCGGTCTTAGCCTCTCTGGTGTCAACACTCTGTCTGATTTTGGATTTTTTTTTTTTTCCAAAATCAGACTTGACACCAGAGAGGCTGAATACCGCACTGAGTCAATGCGGTCTTAGCCTCTCTGGTGTCAACACTCTGTCTGATTTTGGATTTTTTTTTTTTTTTTTTCCAAAATCAGACTTGACACCAGAGAGGCTGAATACTGCACTGAGTCAATGCGGTCTTAGCCTCTCTGGTCTCAACACTCTGTCTGATTTTTGATTTTTTTTTTTTTTTTTCCAAAATCAGACTTGACACCAGAGAGGCTGAATACCGCACTGAGTCAATGCGGTCTTAGCCTCTCTGGTGTCAACACTCTGTCTGATTTTGGATTTTTTTTTTTTTTTTCCAAAATCAGACTTGACACCAGAGAGACTGAATACCGCACTGAGTCAATGCGGTCTTAGCCTCTCTGGTGTCAACACTCTGTCTGATTTTGGATTTTTTATTTTTTTCCAAAATCAGACTTGACACCAGAGAGGCTGAATACCGCACTGAGTCAATGCGGTCTTAGCCTCTCTGGTGTCAACACTCTGTCTGATTTTGGATTTTTTTTTTTTTTTTTCAAAATCAGACTTGACACCAGAGAGGCTGAATACCGCACTGAGTCAATGCGGTCTTAGCCTCTCTGGTCTCAACACTCTGTCTGATTTTGGATTTTTTTTTTTTTTTTTTTCCAAAATCAGACTTGACACCAGAGAGGCTGAATACCGCACTGAGTCAATGCGGTCTTAGCCTCTCTGGTCTTTTTTTTTTTTCCAAAATCAGACTTGACACCAGAGAGGCTGAATACCGCACTGAGTCAATGCGGTCTTAGCCTCTCTGGTGTCAACACTCTGTCTGATTTTGGATTTTTTTTTTTTTTTTTCCAAAATCAGACTTGACACCAGAGAGGCTGAATACCGCACTGAGTCAATGCGGTCTTAGCCTCTCTGGTCTCAACACTCTGTCTGATTTTGGATTTTTTTTTTTTTTTTTTCCAAAATCAGACTTGACACCAGAGAGGCTGAATACCGCACTGAGTCAATGCGGTCTTAGCCTCTCTGGTGTCAACACTCTGTCTGATTTTGGATTTTTTTTTTTTTTTCCCAAAATCAGACTTGACACCAGAGAGGCTGAATACTGCACTGAGTCAATGCGGTCTTAGCCTCTCTGGTGTCAACACTCTGTCTGATTTTGGATTTTTTTATTTTTTATTTCCAAAATCAGACTTGACACCAGAGAGGCTGCATACCGCACTGAGTCAATGCGCTCTTAGCCTCTCTGGTCTCAACACTCTGTCTGATTTTGGATTTTTTTTTTTTTTTTCCAAAATCAGACTTGACACCAGAGAGGCTGAATACCGCACTGAGTCAATGCGGTCTTAGCCTCTCTGGTGTCAACACTCTGTCTGATTTTGGATTTTTTTTTTTTTTTCCAAAATCAGACTTGACACCAGAGAGGCTGAATACCGCACTGAGTCAATGCGGTCTTAGCCTCTCTGGTGTCAACACTCTGTCTGATTTTGGATTATTTTTTTTTTTTCCAAAATCAGACTTGACACCAGAGAGGCTGAATACCGCACTGAGTCAATGCGGTCTTAGCCTCTCTGGTGTCAACACTCTGTCTGATTTTGGATTTTTTTTTTTTTTCCAAAATCAGACTTGACACCAGAGAGGCTGAATACCGCACTGAGTCAATGCGGTCTTAGCCTCTCTGGTGTCAACACTCTGTCTGATTTTGGATTTTTTTTTTTTTTTTTTTCCAAAATCAGACTTGACACCAGAGAGGCTGAATACTGCACTGAGTCAATGCGGTCTTAGCCTCTCTGGTCTCAACACTCTGTCTGATTTTTGATTTTTTTTTTTTTTTCCAAAATCAGACTTGACACCAGAGAGGCTGAATACCGCACTGAGTCAATGCGGTCTTAGCCTCTCTGGTCTCAACACTGTCTGATTTTGGATTTTTTTTTTTTTTTTTCCAAAATCAGACTTGACACCAGAGAGGCTGAATACCGCACTGAGTCAATGCGGTCTTAGCCTCTCTGGTCTCAACACTCTGATTTTGGATTTTTTTTTTTTTTCCCAAAATCAGACTTGACACCAGAGAGGCTGAATACCGCACTGAGTCAATGCGGTCTTAGCCTCTCTGGTGTCAACACTCTGTCTGATTTTTGATTTTTTTTTTTTTTTCCCAAAATCAGACTTGACACCAGAGAGGCTGAATACCGCACTGAGTCAATGCGGTCTTAGCCTCTCTGGTGTCAACACTCTGTCTGATTTTGGATTTTTTTTTTTTTTTTTTCCAAAATCAGACTTGACACCAGAGAGGCTGCATACCGCACTGAGTCAATGCGCTCTTAGCCTCTCTGGTCTCAACACTCTGTCTGATTTTGGATTTTTTTTTTTTTTTTCCAAAATCAGACTTGACACCAGAGAGGCTGAATACCGCACTGAGTCAATGCGGTCTTAGCCTCTCTGGTGTCAACACTCTGTCTGATTTTGGATTTTTTTTTTTTTTTCCAAAATCAGACTTGACACCAGAGAGGCTGAATACCGCACTGAGTCAATGCGGTCTTAGCCTCTCTGGTGTCAACACTCTGTCTGATTTTGGATTTTTTTTTTTTTTTCCAAAATCAGACTTGACACCAGAGAGGCTGAATACCGCACTGAGTCAATGCGGTCTTAGCCTCTCTGGTGTCAACACTCTGTCTGATTTTGGATTTTTTTTTTTTTTCCAAAATCAGACTTGACACCAGAGAGGCTGAATACCGCACTGAGTCAATGCGGTCTTAGCCTCTCTGGTGTCAACACTCTGTCTGATTTTGGATTTTTTTTTTTTTTTTTTTCCAAAATCAGACTTGACACCAGAGAGGCTGAATACTGCACTGAGTCAATGCGGTCTTAGCCTCTCTGGTCTCAACACTCTGTCTGATTTTTGATTTTTGATTTTTTTTTTCCAAAATCAGACTTGACACCAGAGAGGCTGAATACCGCACTGAGTCAATGCGGTCTTAGCCTCTCTGGTCTCAACACTGTCTGATTTTGGATTTTTTTTTTTTTTTTTCCAAAATCAGACTTGACACCAGAGAGGCTGAATACCGCACTGAGTCAATGCGGTCTTAGCCTCTCTGGTGTCAACACTCTGTCTGATTTTGGATTTTTTTTTTTTTTTTCCAAAATCAGACTTGACACCAGAGAGACTGAATACCGCACTGAGTCAATGCGGTCTTAGCCTCTCTGGTGTCAACACTCTGTCTGATTTTGGATTTTTTTTTTTTTTCCAAAATCAGACTTGACACCAGAGAGGCTGAATACCGCACTGAGTCAATGCGGTCTTAGCCTCTCTGGTGTCAACACTCTGTCTGATTTTGGATTTTTTTTTTTTTTTTCCAAAATCAGACTTGACACCAGAGAGGCTGAATACCGCACTGAGTCAATGCGGTCTTAGCCTCTCTGGTCTCAACACTCTGTCTGATTTTGGATTTTTTTTTTTTTTTTTTTCCAAAATCAGACTTGACACCAGAGAGGCTGAATACCGCACTGAGTCAATGCGGTCTTAGCCTCTCTGGTCTTTTTTTTTTTTCCAAAATCAGACTTGACACCAGAGAGGCTGAATACCGCACTGAGTCAATGCGGTCTTAGCCTCTCTGGTGTCAACACTCTGTCTGATTTTGGATTTTTTTTTTTTTTTTTCTAAAATCAGACTTGACACCAGAGAGGCTGAATACCGCACTGAGTCAATGCGGTCTTAGCCTCTCTGGTCTCAACACTCTGTCTGATTTTGGATTTTTTTTTTTTTTCCAAAATCAGACTTGACACCAGAGAGGCTGAATACCGCACTGAGTCAATGCGGTCTTAGCCTCTCTGGTGTCAACACTCTGTCTGATTTTGGATTTTTTTTTTTTTTTTTTTTCCAAAATCAGACTTGACACCAGAGAGGCTGAATACTGCACTGAGTCAATGCGGTCTTAGCCTCTCTGGTCTCAACACTCTGTCTGATTTTTGATTTTTTTTTTTTTTTTTCCAAAATCAGACTTGACACCAGAGAGGCTGAATACCGCACTGAGTCAATGCGGTCTTAGCCTCTCTGGTGTCAACACTCTGTCTGATTTTGGATTTTTTTTTTTTTTTTCCCAAAATCAGACTTGACACCAGAGAGGCTGAATACCGCACTGAGTCAATGCGGTCTTAGCCTCTCTGGTCTCAAGACTCTATCTGATTTTGGATTTTTTTTTTTTTTTTCCAAAATCAGACTTGACACCAGAGAGGCTGAATACCGCACTGAGTCAATGCGGTCTTAGCCTCTCTGGTGTCAACACTCTGTCTGATTTTGGATTTTTTTTTTTTTTTCCAAAATCAGACTTGACACCAGAGAGGCTGAATACCGCACTGAGTCAATGCGGTCTTACCCTCTCTGGTGTCAACACTCTGTCTGATTTTGGATTTTTTTTTTTTTTCCAAAATCAGACTTGACACCAGAGAGGCTGAATACCGCACTGAGTCAATGCGGTCTTAGCCTCTCTGGTGTCAACACTCTGTCTGATTTTGGATTTTTTTTTTTTTTTTCCCAAAATCAGACTTGACACCAGAGAGGCTGAATACCGCACTGAGTCAATGCGGTCTTAGCCTCTCTGGTCTCAAGACTCTGTCTGATTTTGGATTTTTTTTTTTTTTTTCCAAAATCTGACTTGACACCAGAGAGGCTGAATACCGCACTGAGTCAATGCGGTCTTAGCCTCTCTGGTGTCAACACGCTGTCTGATTTTGGATTTTTTTTTTTTTTTTCCAAAATCAGACTTGACACCAGAGAGGCTGAATACCGCACTGAGTCAATGCGGTCTTAGCCTCTCTGGTGTCAACACTCTGTCTGATTTTGGATTTTTTTTTTTTTTTCCAAAATCAGACTTGACACCAGAGAGGCTGAATACCGCACTGAGTCAATGCGCTCTTAGCCTCTCTGGTGTCAACACTCTGTCTGATTTTGGATTTTTTTTTTTTTTCCAAAATCAGACTTGACACCAGAGAGGCTGAATACCGCACTGAGTCAATGCGGTCTTAGCCTCTCTGGTGTCAACACTCTGTCTGATTTTGGATTTTTTTTTTTTTTTCCCAAAATCAGACTTGACACCAGAGAGGCTGAATACCGCACTGAGTCAATGCGGTCTTAGCCTCTCTGGTGTCAACACTCTGTCTGATTTTGGATTTTTTTTTTTTTTTTTCCAAAATCAGACTTGACACCAGAGAGGCTGCATACCGCACTGAGTCAATGCGCTCTTAGCCTCTCTGGTCTCAACACTCTGTCTGATTTTGGATTTTTTTTTTTTTTTTTCCAAAATCAGACTTGACACCAGAGAGGCTGAATACCGCACTGAGTCAATGCGGTCTTAGCCTCTCTGGTGTCAACACTCTGTCTGATTTTGGATTTTTTTTTTTTTTTCCAAAATCAGACTTGACACCAGAGAGGCTGAATACCGCACTGAGTCAATGCGGTCTTAGCCTCTCTGGTGTCAACACTCTGTCTGATTTTGGATTTTTTTTTTTTTTTTCCCAAAATCAGACTTGACACCAGAGAGGCTGAATACCGCACTGAGTCAATGCGGTCTTAGCCTCTCTGGTGTCAACACTCTGTCTGATTTTGGATTTTTTTTTTTTTTTTTTCCAAAATCAGACTTGACACCAGAGAGGCTGCATACCGCACTGAGTCAATGCGCTCTTAGCCTCTCTGGTCTCAACACTCTGTCTGATTTTGGATTTTTTTTTTTTTTTTCCAAAATCAGACTTGACACCAGAGAGGCTGAATACCGCACTGAGTCAATGCGGTCTTAGCCTCTCTGGTGTCAACACGCTGTCTGATTTTGGATTTTTTTTTTTTTTTTTCCAAAATCAGACTTGACACCAGAGAGGCTGAATACCGCACTGAGTCAATGCGGTCTTAGCCTCTCTGGTGTCAACACTCTGTCTGATTTTGGATTTTTTTTTTTTTTTCCAAAATCAGACTTGACACCAGAGAGGCTGAATACCGCACTGAGTCAATGCGCTCTTAGCCTCTCTGGTGTCAACACTCTGTCTGATTTTGGATTTTTTTTTTTTTTCAAAATCAGACTTGACACCAGAGAGGCTGAATACCGCACTGAGTCAATGCGGTCTTAGCCTCTCTGGTGTCAACACTCTGTCTGATTTTGGATTTTTTTTTTTTTTTCCCAAAATCAGACTTGACACCAGAGAGGCTGAATACCGCACTGAGTCAATGCGGTCTTAGCCTCTCTGGTGTCAACACTCTGTCTGATTTTGGATTTTTTTTTTTTTTTTTCCAAAATCAGACTTGACACCAGAGAGGCTGCATACCGCACTGAGTCAATGCGCTCTTAGCCTCTCTGGTCTCAACACTCTGTCTGATTTTGGATTTTTTTTTTTTTTTTTCCAAAATCAGACTTGACACCAGAGAGGCTGAATACCGCACTGAGTCAATGCGGTCTTAGCCTCTCTGGTGTCAACACTCTGTCTGATTTTGGATTTTTTTTTTTTTTTCCAAAATCAGACTTGACACCAGAGAGGCTGAATACCGCACTGAGTCAATGCGGTCTTAGCCTCTCTGGTGTCAACACTCTGTCTGATTTTGGATTTTTTTTTTTTTCCAAAATCAGACTTGACACCAGAGAGGCTGAATACCGCACTGAGTCAATGCGGTCTTAGCCTCTCTGGTGTCAACACTCTGTCTGATTTTGGATTTTTTTTTTTTTTTTCCCAAAATCAGACTTGACACCAGAGAGGCTGAATACCGCACTGAGTCAATGCGGTCTTAGCCTCTCTGGTGTCAACACTCTGTCTGATTTTGGATTTTTTTTTTTTTTTTCCAAAATCAGACTTGACACCAGAGAGGCTGAATACCGCACTGAGTCAATGCGGTCTTAGCCTCTCTGGTCTCAACACTCTGTCTGATTTTGGATTTTTTTTTTTTTTTTTTTCCAAAATCAGACTTGACACCAGAGAGGCTGAATACCGCACTGAGTCAATGCGGTCTTAGCCTCTCTGGTGTCAACACTCTGTCTGATTTTGGATTTTTTTTTTTTTTCCAAAATCAGACTTGACACCAGAGAGGCTGAATACCGCACTGAGTCAATGCGGTCTTAGCCTCTCTGGTGTCAACACTCTGTCTGATTTTGGATTTTTTTTTTTTTTTTCCCAAAATCAGACTTGACACCAGAGAGGCTGAATACCGCACTGAGTCAATGCGCTCTTAGCCTCTCTGGTCTCAACACTCTGTCTGATTTTGGATTTTTTTTTTTTTTTTCCAAAATCAGACTTGACACCAGAGAGGCTGAATACCGCACTGAGTCAATGCGGTCTTAGCCTCTCTGGTGTCAACACGCTGTCTGATTTTGGATTTTTTTTTTTTTTTTCCAAAATCAGACTTGACACCAGAGAGGCTGAATACCGCACTGAGTCAATGCGGTCTTAGCCTCTCTGGTGTCAACACTCTGTCTGATTTTGGATTTTTTTTTTTTTTTCCAAAATCAGACTTGACACCAGAGAGGCTGAATACCGCACTGAGTCAATGCGCTCTTAGCCTCTCTGGTGTCAACACTCTGTCTGATTTTGGATTTTTTTTTTTTTTCCAAAATCAGACTTGACACCAGAGAGGCTGAATACCGCACTGAGTCAATGCGGTCTTAGCCTCTCTGGTGTCAACACTCTGTCTGATTTTGGATTTTTTTTTTTTTTTCCCAAAATCAGACTTGACACCAGAGAGGCTGAATACCGCACTGAGTCAATGCGGTCTTAGCCTCTCTGGTGTCAACACTCTGTCTGATTTTGGATTTTTTTTTTTTTTTTTCCAAAATCAGACTTGACACCAGAGAGGCTGCATACCGCACTGAGTCAATGCGCTCTTAGCCTCTCTGGTCTCAACACTCTGTCTGATTTTGGATTTTTTTTTTTTTTTTTCCAAAATCAGACTTGACACCAGAGAGGCTGAATACTGCACTGAGTCAATGCGGTCTTAGCCTCTCTGGTGTCTACACTCTGTCTGATTTTGGATTTTTTTTTTTTTTTTCCAAAATCAGACTTGACACCAGAGAGGCTGAATACCGCACTGAGTCAATGCGGTCTTAGCCTCTCTGGTGTCAACACTCTGTCTGATTTTGGATTTTTTTTTTTTTTTCCAAAATCAGACTTGACACCAGAGAGGCTGAATACCGCACTGAGTCAATGCGGTCTTAGCCTCTCTGGTGTCAACACTCTGTCTGATTTGGGATTTTTTTTTTTTTTTCCAAAATCAGACTTGACACCAGAGAGGCTGAATACCGCACTGAGTCAATGCGGTCTTAGCCTCTCTGGTGTCAACACTCTGTCTGATTTTGGATTTTTTTTTTTTTTTTTTTTCAAAATCAGACTTGACACCAGAGAGGCTGAATACCGCACTGAGTCAATGCGGTCTTAGCCTCTCTGGTGTCAACACTCTGTCTGATTTTGGATTTTTTTTTTTTTTCCAAAATCAGACTTGACACCAGAGAGGCTGAATACCGCACTGAGTCAATGCGGTCTTAGCCTCTCTGGTGTCAACACTCTGTCTGATTTTGGATTTTTTTTTTTTTTTCCCAAAATCAGACTTGACACCAGAGAGGCTGAATACCGCACTGAGTCAATGCGGTCTTAGCCTCTCTGGTGTCAACACTCTGTCTGATTTTGGATTTTTTTTTTTTTTTTCCAAAATCAGACTTGACACCAGAGAGGCTGAATACCGCACTGAGTCAATGCGGTCTTAGCCTCTCTGGTGTCAACACTCTGTCTGATTTTGGATTTTTTTTTTTTTTTCCAAAATCAGACTTGACACCAGAGAGGCTGAATACCGCACTGAGTCAATGCGGTCTTAGCCTCTCTGGTGTCAACACTCTGTCTGATTTTGGATTTTTTTTTTTTTTTTCCAAAATCAGACTTGACACCAGAGAGGCTGAATACCGCACTGAGTCAATGCGGTCTTAGCCTCTCTGGTGTCAACACTCTGTCTGATTTTGGATTTTTTTTTTTTTTTTTTTCCAAAATCAGACTTGACACCAGAGAGGCTGAATACCGCACTGAGTCAATGCGGTCTTAGCCTCTCTGGTCTCAACACTCTGTCTGATTTTGGATTTTTTTTTTTTTTTTTCCAAAATCAGACTTGACACCAGAGAGGCTGAATACCGCACTGAGTCAATGCGGTTTTAGCCTCTCTGGTGTCAACACTCTGTCTGATTTTGGATTTTTTTTTTTTTTTCCAAAATCAGACTTGACACCAGAGAGGCTGAATACCGCACTGAGTCAATGCAGTCTTAGCCTCTCTGGTGTCAACACTCTGTCTGATTTTGGATTTTTTTTTTTTTTTTTTTCCAAAATCAGACTTGACACCAGAGAGTCTGAATACCGCACTGAGTCAATGCGGTCTTAGCCTCTCTGGTGTCAACACTCTGTCTGATTTTGGATTTTTTTTTTTTTTTTTTTCCCGAAATCAGACTTGACACCAGAGAGGCTGCATACCGCACTGAGTCAATGCGCTCTTAGCCTCTCTGGTCTCAACACTCTGTCTGATTTTGGATTTTTTTTTTTTTTTTCCAAAATCAGACTTGACACCAGAGAGGCTGAATACCGCACTGAGTCAATGCGGTCTTAGCCTCTCTGGTGTCAACACTCTGTCTGATTTTGGATTTTTTTTTTTTTTTCCAAAATCAGACTTGACACCAGAGAGGCTGAATACCGCACTGAGTCAATGCGGTCTTAGCCTCTCTGGTGTCAACACTCTGTCTGATTTTGGATTTTTTTTTTTTTCCAAAATCAGACTTGACACCAGAGAGGCTGAATACCGCACTGAGTCAATGCGGTCTTAGCCTCTCTGGTGTCAACACTCTGTCTGATTTTGGATTTTTTTTTTTTTTTTCCCAAAATCAGACTTGACACCAGAGAGGCTGAATACCGCACTGAGTCAATGCGGTCTTAGCCTCTCTGGTGTCAACACTCTGTCTGATTTTGGATTTTTTTTTTTTTTTCCAAAATCAGACTTGACACCAGAGAGGCTGAATACCGCACTGAGTCAATGCGGTCTTAGCCTCTCTGGTGTCAACACTCTGTCTGATTTGGGATTTTTTTTTTTTTTTTCCAAAATCAGACTTGACACCAGAGAGGCTGAATACCGCACTGAGTCAATGCGGTCTTAGCCTCTCTGGTGTCAACACTCTGTCTGATTTTGGATTTTTTTTTTTTTTTTTTTTTCAAAATCAGACTTGACACCAGAGAGGCTGAATACCGCACTGAGTCAATGCGGTCTTAGCCTCTCTGGTGTCAACACTCTGTCTGATTTTGGATTTTTTTTTTTTTTCCAAAATCAGACTTGACACCAGAGAGGCTGAATACCGCACTGAGTCAATGCGGTCTTAGCCTCTCTGGTGTCAACACTCTGTCTGATTTTGGATTTTTTTTTTTTTTTCCCAAAATCAGACTTGACACCAGAGAGGCTGAATACCGCACTGAGTCAATGCGGTCTTAGCCTCTCTGGTGTCAACACTCTGTCTGATTTTGGATTTTTTTTTTTTTTTTCCAAAATCAGACTTGACACCAGAGAGGCTGAATACCGCACTGAGTCAATGCGGTCTTAGCCTCTCTGGTGTCAACACTCTGTCTGATTTTGGATTTTTTTTTTTTTTTCCAAAATCAGACTTGACACCAGAGAGGCTGAATACCGCACTGAGTCAATGCGGTCTTAGCCTCTCTGGTGTCAACACTCTGTCTGATTTTGGATTTTTTTTTTTTTTTTCCAAAATCAGACTTGACACCAGAGAGGCTGAATACCGCACTGAGTCAATGCGGTCTTAGCCTCTCTGGTGTCAACACTCTGTCTGATTTTGGATTTTTTTTTTTTTTTTTTTCCAAAATCAGACTTGACACCAGAGATGCTGCATACCGCACTGAGTCAATGCGCTCTTAGCCTCTCTGGTCTCAACACTCTGTCTGATTTTGGATTTTTTTTTTTTTTTTCCAAAATCAGACTTGACACCAGAGAGGCTGAATACCGCACTGAGTCAATGCGGTCTTAGCCTCTCTGGTGTCAACACTCTGTCTGATTTTGGATTTTTTTTTTTTTTTCCAAAATCAGACTTGACACCAGAGAGGCTGAATACCGCACTGAGTCAATGCGGTCTTAGCCTCTCTGGTGTCAACACTCTGTCTGATTTTGGATTTTTTTTTTTTTCCAAAATCAGACTTGACACCAGAGAGGCTGAATACCGCACTGAGTCAATGCGGTCTTAGCCTCTCTGGTGTCAACACTCTGTCTGATTTTGGATTTTTTTTTTTTTTTCCCAAAATCAGACTTGACACCAGAGAGGCTGAATACCGCACTGAGTCAATGCGGTCTTAGCCTCTCTGGTGTCAACACTCTGTCTGATTTTGGATTTTTTTTTTTTTTTCCCAAAATCAGACTTGACACCAGAGAGGCTGAATACCGCACTGAGTCAATGCGGTCTTAGCCTCTCTGGTGTCAACACTCTGTCTGATTTTGGATTTTTTTTTTTTTTTTCCAAAATCAGATTTGACACCAGAGAGGCTGAATACTGCACTGAGTCAATGCGGTCTTAGCCTCTCTGGTCTAAACACTCTGTCTGATTTTGGATTTTTTTTTTTTTTTTTTTTTCCAAAATCAGACTTGACACCAGAGAGGCTGAATACCGCACTGAGTCAATGCGGTCTTAGCCTCTCTGGTGTCAACACTCTGTCTGATTTTGGATTTTTTTTTTTTTTTCCAAAATCAGACTTGACACCAGAGAGGCTGAATACCGCACTGAGTCAATGCGGTCTTAGCCTCTCTGGTGTCAACACTCTGTCTGATTTTGGATTTTTTTTTTTTTTTCCCAAAATCAGACTTGACACCAGAGAGGCTGAATACCGCACTGAGTCAATGCGGTCTTAGCCTCTCTGGTGTCAACACTCTGTCTGATTTTGGATTTTTTTTTTTTTTTTTTCCAAAATCAGACTTGACACCAGAGAGGCTGCATACCGCACTGAGTCAATGCGCTCTTAGCCTCTCTGGTCTCAACACTCTGTCTGATTTTGGATTTTTTTTTTTTTTTTTCTAAAATCAGACTTGACACCAGAGAGGCTGAATACCGCACTGAGTCAATGCGGTCTTAGCCTCTCTGGTGTCAACACGCTGTCTGATTTTGGATTTTTTTTTTTTTTTTCCAAAATCAGACTTGACACCAGAGAGGCTGAATACCGCACTGAGTCAATGCGGTCTTAGCCTCTCTGGTGTCAACACTCTGTCTGATTTTGGATTTTTTTTTTTTTTTCCAAAATCAGACTTGACATCAGAGAGGCTGAATACCGCACTGAGTCAATGCGCTCTTAGCCTCTCTGGTGTCAACACTCTGTCTGATTTTGGATTTTTTTTTTTTTCCAAAATCAGACTTGACACCAGAGAGGCTGCATACCGCACTGAGTCAATGCGCTCTTAGCCTCTCTGGTCTCAACACTCTGTCTGATTTTGGATTTTTTTTTTTTTTTTTCAAAAATCAGACTTGACACCAGAGAGGCTGAATACCGCACTGAGTCAATGCGGTCTTAGCCTCTCTGGTGTCAACACTCTGTCTGATTTTGGATTTTTTTTTTTTTTTTCCAAAATCAGACTTGACACCAGAGAGGCTGAATACCGCACTGAGTCAATGCGGTCTTAGCCTCTCTGGTGTCAACACTCTGTCTGATTTTGGATTTTTTTTTTTTTTTCCAAAATCAGACTTGACACCAGAGAGGCTGAATACCGCACTGAGTCAATGCGGTCTTAGCCTCTCTGGTGTCAACACTCTGTCTGATTTTGGATTTTTTTTTTTTTTTCCAAAATCAGACTTGACACCAGAGAGGCTGAATACCGCACTGAGTCAATGCGGTCTTAGCCTCTCTGGTGTCAACACTCTGTCTGATTTTGGATTTTTTTTTTTTTTTTCCAAAATCAGACTTGACACCAGAGAGGCTGAATACCGCACTGAGTCAATGCGGTCTTAGCCTCTCTGGTGTCAACACTCTGTCTGATTTTGGATTTTTTTTTTTTTTCCAAAATCAGACTTGACACCAGAGAGGCTGAATACCGCACTGAGTCAATGCGGTCTTAGCCTCTCTGGTGTCAACACTCTGTCTGATTTTGGATTTTTTTTTTTTTTTCCCAAAATCAGACTTGACACCAGAGAGGCTGAATACCGCACTGAGTCAATGCGGTCTTAGCCTCTCTGGTGTCAACACTCTGTCTGATTTTGGATTTTTTTTTTTTTTTTTCCAAAATCAGACTTGACACCAGAGAGGCTGCATACCGCACTGAGTCAATGCGCTCTTAGCCTCTCTGGTCTCAACACTCTGTCTGATTTTGGATTTTTTTTTTTTTTTTTCCAAAATGAGACTTGACACCAGAGAGGCTGAATACCGCACTGAGTCAATGCGGTCTTAGCCTCTCTGGTGTCAACACTCTGTCTGATTTTGGATTTTTTTTTTTTTTTTCCAAAATCAGACTTGACACCAGAGAGGCTGAATACCGCACTGAGTCAATGCGGTCTTAGCCTCTCTGGTGTCAACACTGTCTGATTTTGGATTTTTTTTTTTTTTTCCAAAATCAGACTTGACACCAGAGAGGCTGAATACCGCACTGAGTCAATGCGGTCTTAGCCTCTCTGGTGTCAACACTCTGTCTGATTTTGGATTTTTTTTTTTTTTTTCCCAAAATCAGACTTGACACCAGAGAGGCTGAATACCGCACTGAGTCAATGCGGTCTTAGCCTCTCTGGTCTCAACACTCTGTCTGATTTTGGATTTTTTTTTTTTTTTTTTCAAAATCAGACTTGACACCAGAGAGGCTGCATACCGCACTGAGTCAATGCGCTCTTAGCCTCTCTGGTCTCAACACTCTGTCTGATTTTGGATTTTTTTTTTCTTTTCCAAAATCAGACTTGACACCAGAGAGGCTGAATACCGCACTGAGTCAATGCGGTCTTAGCCTCTCTGGTGTCAACACTCTGTCTGATTTTGGTTTTTTTTTATTTTTTTTTTCAAAATCAGACTTGACACCAGAGAGGCTGCATACCGCACTGAGTCAATGCGCTCTTAGCCTCTCTGGTCTCAACACTCTGTCTGATTTTTGATTTTTTTTTTTTTTTTCCAAAATCAGACTTGACACCAGAGAGGCTGAATACCGCACTGAGTCAATGCGGTCTTAGCCTCTCTGGTGTCAACACTCTGTCTGATTTTGGATTTTTTTTTTTTTTTCCAAAATCAGACTTGACACCAGAGAGGCTGAATACCGCACTGAGTCAATGCGGTCTTAGCCTCTCTGGTGTCAACACTCTGTCTGATTTTGGATTTTTTTTTTTTCCAAAATCAGACTTGACACCAGAGAGGCTGAATACCGCACTGAGTCAATGCGGTCTTAGCCTCTCTGGTGTCAACACTCTGTCTGATTTTGGATTTTTTTTTTTTTTTCCCAAAATCAGACTTGACACCAGAGAGGCTGAATACCGCACTGAGTCAATGCGGTCTTAGCCTCTCTGGTGTCAACACTCTGTCTGATTTTGGATTTTTTTTTTTTTTTTCCAAAATCAGACTTGACACCAGAGAGGCTGAATACCGCACTGAGTCAATGCGGTCTTAGCCTCTCTGGTCTCAACACTCTGTCTGATTTTGGATTTTTTTTTTTTTTTTTTTCCAAAATCAGACTTGACACCAGAGAGGCTGAATACCGCACTGAGTCAATGCGGTCTTAGCCTCTCTGGTCTTTTTTTTTCTTTCCAAAATCAGACTTGACACCAGAGAGGCTGAATACCGCACTGAGTCAATGCGGTCTTAGCCTCTCTGGTGTCAACACTCTAAGACGAACATTGGACCAAGCACAGGCTTCAGCCCAACACCACATAGCCCAGGCTCTGCTGCTAAGCTGCTGCTAAGCTACATCCACCTAGCCAAGGCCCTGGTAGCTGGGCTCCTGCCCAGCCACCACCACCAGGCCCAGGATCTGCTGCCCAGCCCAGCCACCACCATCAGGCCCAGGCTCTGCTGCCCAGCCACCACCACCAGGCACTGGCTCTGCTTTCCAGCCCAGCCAACACCACCAGGCCCAGGATCTGCTGCCCAGCCCAGCCACCACCATCAGGCCCAGGCTCTGCTGCCCAGCCACCACCACCAGGCACTGGCTCTGCTTCCACAGAGACGCTTGCCACAGGCTTCAGAGGCCATCACCAGCCCAGCCCCAGGCGTGAGAGGCTACCACCAGGCCAGTAGGCCCCACAGGCTATCTCCACCCACAGGCTTCTGAGGCTACCTCCAGTCCCAGGCTACAGAGGCCTACCTTCAGCCAGGCGTGAGAGGCTACCAGCAGGCCAGCAGGCCCCACAGGCTATCTTTAGCCACGGGCTTCAGAGGCTACCTCCAGTCCCAGGCTACAGAGGCCTACCTCCAGCCATGCCTGAACGCAAAGGTACCAAGATGGACCCTAAATCTGATGAAGAGGTCTATGTTACAATGACACAGGTCCAGGAAATGCTTCAAATACAAAAAGAGCACTTTACCGAGCTCCTTCAACAACAACAGAATAACTCCAAAGATTTCATAAAGCTCATCCTGGATAATTCGAACAAACGGCTTGATGACCTAACGAGAGAAAATCAAGAACTCAAAATGAGCCTACAGTATACCCAAAACGAAGTTGATACTCTTAAAACTGACAACACAAAACTGTCTGCCGAGTTCAAAATATTGCAGACGGAGCGGCTCAAAGCCAGTGAGGGGCTTTTTTCCTCAGCTACTCGGATGGAGTACTTAGAAGGCCAATCTAGAAGGAACAACCTGGTCTTTGAGGGTCTTCCTGAATCACCTAATGAGACCTGGGCTGAGTCGGAGGATAAGGTCCGTAAACTACTGGTGGAAAACCTGAAAATGGGCCCACAGCATGCCATAGAGATGGAACGGGCACATCGCACCGGTAAACCAGCACAGAATGGCAGATCCAGACCAGTGGTGGTCAAGTTCCTCCGTTATAAGGATAAACAGGCTGTACTCACAAAGGCCAAATTCCTCAAAGGTACAGGCATCTTTATTAATGAGGATTATACTGAAGCAGTTCGTCAAAGGCGCAGGGAGCTGCTCCCAGCCATGCGCGCAGCCCGAGAACGTGGGGACACTGCCTACTTAAAGAATGACCGTCTCATTGTCCATCCTGCCAACCAACGCAATGATAAAGCTGAATGAGTAGCTTACACTCTGTCCAGGTGGTCAGGGTTGAATGCTGCTGCTTTTTGTTTTATTTTTATTTTTTATTTTTTTAACTATGGAATTGGACCGTTTAAACACAATCACTGACAGTAGTTACACCCAGGAGAACTTCCATGGGCACCTAAATTTCATCCCATTGGAAGGGTGTGAAGATGGAACAGACTTTCTGTATAATGGTTGTTTTGACCCTGATCTGAATGTTTTTCATCCACTAATGGCAGAATCAAAAAAATGTTTGTCTTACACTGAAACACAGTTTAATTCCTTGTGTGGAAGCCTCCCTGAGGATTCAATGACATTTTCAACTCTTCACATGAATATACGTAGTCTGCCTAAAAATTATGATCTCCTAATTCACTACCTATCCTGTTTGAAACATGATTTTACTGTCATTGCTCTCACTGAGACTTGGCTCTCAAATGATGTAGAATCTCTATATGATCTGCCGAATTACACTGCACTTCATTGTAATAGGGAGGGCAGGACAGGTGGTGGTGTTTCCCTGTTCGTGCATAGTGACAGCCACTTCATTAACAGAGATGACCTTAAGCTTAAAACAGAAACTAAGGACATCGAGTCTACATTTATTGAAATAACTCTGTCTAGAAGTGACAAGAAAATAATAATTGGATGTGTTTATCGCCCACCTGATACTGACATTGATCATTTCAATGACAGTATGACCTATACATTGGAATTAATAAATAAAGAAGGTAAAATGGCCTATATCCTCGGCGACTATAATATAGATCTCTTCAAAAGTGATACACACTCATTAACTCTGGATTTTTTGAATAATTTATACTCCAACTACTTCTATCCCATTATCACTGAACCCACTAGAGTGACAGATAAATCTGCTACATTAATAGATAATATTCTGACTAACTCAGGAGATAAAGTGCTCAGTTCAGGTACACTCTGTGTGGATATCTCAGACCATTTTCCTGTTTTTCAATTTTCCCTTATAGAGGAAAAAAAGGAAAAACTATTTGCTGGTAAAGCTACTTACAGGAAATTTAATGGAAAAAATATGACTACATTTAAAAAACTAATTGATGGTCTATCCTGGGAGAGTGTGTATACCCAAACTGATGTAAACTGTGCATACCAAGCGTTTATTGAACCCTTTAATTCTATTCTTAATAAATGTTTTACATTAGTTACAGCAAAGAAAGCCAGAAAGCAAGACCTTTCTAAGCCTTGGTTTACTAATGAGATTCAGAAGTCCTCAAAGAAAAAAAATTGTCTCTATAAGAAATTTGTACATAATCCCACTCCCCTGAACCAAATTAATTACAAAATGTATAAAAATAAATTTAATCATATTATTAGAGCAGCAAAGAAAAAATACTATAGTGAGAAATTTAAAGAATCCTCCAATAACATTAAAGAAACATGGTCAACTATTAAACAGCTTCTGAATAGGAAAAACACATTACTAAAACCACCAAGTCATTTTGTTGAAGCAGGGAAAACCATCACAAATCCTTATGAGATTGCATGTGGGTTTAATGATTTTTTTGTGAATGTGGGTCCCACTATTGGAGGAAAAATTCCTACCCCAAGCGGAAGCCCCCTTGACTATATTGATGGTTGTTTTTCTTCTTTTAGTAGCTTTGATCCTCCTGATTCAAATGAAATACTCAAAATTATAGATCAACTCAAACCATCAGCAGCAGGTCATGATGATATCAGAGCAACTCTTGTAAAAGAGGTAAAATATTCCATTATCAAACCACTAACTTTCATTTTTTCACTTTCACTAGAAACTGGCATTGTTCCGAATGACCTAAAGATAGCCAAAGTCATTCCCATTTATAAAGCAGACGATCAAAGCGTTTTTACAAATTTTCGCCCAATCTCAGTATTACCATGTTTTTCGAAGATCCTTGAAAAACTTGTATACATTAGAACCCTCCATCACATAAATTCAAACAATATATTGTACAACCATCAATATGGCTTCCGAAAAAAACATTCAACATACATGGCTTTATTACACCTCATTGACCAAATTTCCTCTGCATTAGACAATAATGAGTTCGCATTGGGCATTTTCCTTGACCTGTCTAAAGCGTTTGATACGGTGAACCACGATGTCTTACTGCTAAAATTGTCCAGATATGGTTTTCAAGGTGATGTTTATAAATGGTTTAAGAGCTATGTTGTCAATAGAAGCCAATTTGTTTATTTTGGTAATTGTATGTCTAACAAAGCTGTTATGACTTGTGGTGTGGCACAAGGTTCAATTCTTGGCCCTTTATTATTTTTGATTTATATAAATGATCTTGCCGTTGTATCTAGCTCTATATCTTCTATTTTATTTGCAGATGACACTAATCTTTTTCTTTCCCATAAGCACTTTAAAACCCTCATTACTGAAGCTAACTCTGGACTCCTTGCCTATTCAAAATGGTTTCAATTAAACAAATTGTCTTTAAACGTAAAGAAAACAAATTATATAATCTTTGCTGGCAGGAAGAAATTTGATGATGCTAAAGTATTTATTGAAGGAATAGAAATCCAGAGAGTATATTCCACTCGCTTCCTGGGGGTAATTGTTGACGAAAAATGCTCCTGGAAAGAACACATTGATTTGGTGTCAAAGAAAATGTCTAAATCTGTGGGAATTATCAGAAAAGTCCACAAATACCTCAACAGATCCGGTATATTAATGTTATATTATAGTCTTGTATATCCATACCTAACTTATTGCAATATTCTATGGGCCAGCACTTATCCTACATACCTACATAAACTCCATTTAATTCAGAAACGTTTTATTAGAATAGCCACTAGTTCCAAGTCCACAGTCACATCTGCCCCCTTATTTTCTAAATTAAAAATATTGACTGTTTATAACATAAACATTGTGGAAACATGTATTTTTCTTTTCAAGGTTCAGTATCAGGGTCACACACTTCCATATCATTTTCAACAATATTTTCTTAAAAACTCAAACATTCACTCCAGAACTACTAGACAATCTAAGTTCCTGCATATTCCACTTTGTCGTACCACCAGAGGGCAGTTATCCATCAAATACAAAGGTGTTATCCTATGGAACAACTATATCCACCTGATGGACAGCTCACCCTCCCTACCCGTCTACAAAAGAAAACTAAAAGAACATCTGTCCTCAATGGAATTGTGTTAATTTTTTTTCTGTTGCCATTGTAATTTTTATTTCTTTTGATGTATTGATCAATTAAGTCTTGTTTATTTTGTTTTATTTTTTATTTTTTTGTACTATCTATGTATTATTATCTGTACTATCTCCTTGGTTATAATATATATATATTTTAGAAATATATATAAATAGATATTTTTTACATGATGAGGTTCTCGATAAGCCCTTCTAGGGTTTCTTACCTCTCCAAGCACTGAAATGTTTTGTATTTTATTAATTTCCCCTCCAGGTGTAATACGCTTGGCATGTATTGTCTTTACAGTGCAAAAATCAATAAATCAAAAATCAATAAATCAAATCAAAATCTGTCTGATTTTGGATTTTTTTTTTTTTTTTTTCCAAAATCAGACTTGACACCAGAGAGGCTGAATACCGCACTGAGTCAATGCGGTCTTAGCCTCTCTGGTCTCAACACTCTGTCTGATTTTGGATTTTTTTTTTTTTTTTTTTTCAAAATCAGACTTGACACCAGAGAGGCTGCATACCGCACTGAGTCAATGCGCTCTTAGCCTCTCTGGTCTCAACACTCTGTCTGATTTTGGATTTTTTTTTTTTTTTTTCCAAAATCAGACTTGACACCAGAGAGGCTGAATACCGCACTGAGTCAATGCGGTCTTAGCCTCTCTGGTGTCAACACTCTGTCTGATTTTGGATTTTTTTTTTTTTTTCCAAAATCAGACTTGACACCAGAGAGGCTGAATACCGCACTGAGTCAATGCGGTCTTAGCCTCTCTGGTGTCAACACTCTGTCTGATTTTGGATTTTTTTTTTTTTTCCAAAATCAGACTTGACACCAGAGAGGCTGAATACCGCACTGAGTCAATGCGGTCTTAGCCTCTCTGGTGTCAACACTCTGTCTGATTTTGGATTTTTTTTTTTTTTTTCCCAAAATCAGACTTGACACCAGAGAGGCTGAATACCGCACTGAGTCAATGCGGTCTTAGCCTCTCTGGTGTCAACACTCTGTCTGATTTTGGATTTTTTTTTTTTTTTTTTCCAAAATCAGACTTGACACCAGAGAGGCTGCATACCGCACTGAGTCAATGCGCTCTTAGCCTCTCTGGTCTCAACACTCTGTCTGATTTTGGATTTTTTTTTTTTTTTTCAAAATCAGACTTGACACCAGAGAGGCTGAATACCGCACTGAGTCAATGCGGTCTTAGCCTCTCTGGTGTCAACACGCTGTCTGATTTTGGATTTTTTTTTTTTTTTTCCAAAATCAGACTTGACACCAGAGAGGCTGAATACCGCACTGAGTCAATGCGGTCTTAGCCTCTCTGGTGTCAACACTCTGTCTGATTTTGGATTTTTTTTTTTTTTTCCAAAATCAGACTTGACACCAGAGAGGCTGAATACCGCACTGAGTCAATGCGCTCTTAGCCTCTCTGGTGTCAACACTCTGTCTGATTTTGGATTTTTTTTTTTTTCCAAAATCAGACTTGACACCAGAGAGGCTGAATACCGCACTGAGTCAATGCGGTCTTAGCCTCTCTGGTGTCAACACTCTGTCTGATTTTGGATTTTTTTTTTTTTTTCCCAAAATCAGACTTGACACCAGAGAGACTGAATACCGCACTGAGTCAATGCGGTCTTAGCCTCTCTGGTGTCAACACTCTGTCTGATTTTGGATTTTTTTTTTTTTTTTTCCAAAATCAGACTTGACACCAGAGAGGCTGCATACCGCACTGATTCAATGCGCTCTTAGCCTCTCTGGTCTCAACACTCTGTCTGATTTTGGATTTTTTTTTTTTTTTTTCCAAAATCAGACTTGACACCAGAGAGGCTGAATACCGCACTGAGTCAATGCGGTCTTAGCCTCTCTGGTGTCAACACTCTGTCTGATTTTGGATTTTTTTTTTTTTTTTTCCAAAATCAGACTTGACACCAGAGAGGCTGAATACCGCACTGAGTCAATGCGGTCTTAGCCTCTCTGGTGTCAACACTCTGTCTGATTTTGGATTTTTTTTTTTTTTTCCAAAATCAGACTTGACACCAGAGAGGCTGAATACCGCACTGAGTCAATGCGGTCTTAGCCTCTCTGGTGTCAACACTCTGTCTGATTTTGGATTTTTTTTTTTTTTTTCCAAAATCAGACTTGACACCAGAGAGGCTGAATACCGCACTGAGTCAATGCGGTCTTAGCCTCTCTGGTGTCAACACTCTGTCTGATTTTGGATTTTTTTTTTTTTTTTTTTCCAAAATCAGACTTGACACCAGAGAGGCTGAATACCGCACTGAGTCAATGCGGTCTTAGCCTCTCTGGTCTCAACACTCTGTCTGATTTTGGATTTTTTTTTTTTTTTTTTCCAAAATCAGACTTGACACCAGAGAGGCTGAATACCGCACTGAGTCAATGCGGTCTTAGCCTCTCTGGTCTTTTTTTTTTTTCCAAAATCAGACTTGACACCAGAGAGGCTGAATACCGCACTGAGTCAAGGCGGTCTTAGCCTCTCTGGTGTCAACACTCTGTCTGATTTTGGATTTTTTTTTTTTTTTTTTTCCAAAATCAGACTTGACACCAGAGAGGCTGAATACCGCACTGAGTCAATGCGGTCTTAGCCTCTCTGGTCTCAACACTCTGTCTGATTTTGGATTTTTTTTTTTTTTTTTTTTCAAAATCAGACTTGACACCAGAGAGGCTGCATACCGCACTGAGTCAATGCGCTCTTAGCCTCTCTGGTCTCAACACTCTGTCTGATTTTGGATTTTTTTTTTTTTTTTCCAAAATCAGACTTGACACCAGAGAGGCTGAATACCGCACTGAGTCAATGCGGTCTTAGCCTCTCTGGTGTCAACACTCTGTCTGATTTTGGATTTTTTTTTTTTTTTCCAAAATCAGACTTGACACCAGAGAGGCTGAATACCGCACTGAGTCAATGCGGTCTTAGCCTCTCTGGTGTCAACACTCTGTCTGATTTTGGATTTTTTTTTTTTCCAAAATCAGACTTGACACCAGAGAGGCTGAATACCGCACTGAGTCAATGCGGTCTTAGCCTCTCTGGTGTCAACACTCTGTCTGATTTTGGATTTTTTTTTTTTTTTCCCAAAATCAGACTTGACACCAGAGAGGCTGAATACCGCACTGAGTCAATGCGGTCTTAGCCTCTCTGGTGTCAACACTCTGTCTGATTTTGGATTTTTTTTTTTTTTTTCCAAAATCAGACTTGACACCAGAGAGGCTGAATACCGCACTGAGTCAATGCGGTCTTAGCCTCTCTGGTCTCAACACTCTGTCTGATTTTGGATTTTTTTTTTTTTTTTTTTTCCAAAATCAGACTTGACACCAGAGAGGCTGAATACCGCACTGAGTCAATGCGGTCTTAGCCTCTCTGGTGTCAACACTCTGTCTGATTTTGGATTTTTTTTTTTTTTTCCAAAATCAGACTTGACACCAGAGAGGCTGAATACCGCACTGAGTCAATGCGGTCTTAGCCTCTCTGGTGTCAACACTCTGTCTGATTTTGGATTTTTTTTTTTTTTTCCCAAAATCAGACTTGACACCAGAGAGGCTGAATACCGCACTGAGTCAATGCGGTCTTAGCCTCTCTGGTGTCAACACTCTGTCTGATTTTGGATTTTTTTTTTTTTTTTTTCCAAAATCAGACTTGACACCAGAGAGGCTGCATACCGCACTGAGTCAATGCGCTCTTAGCCTCTCTGGTCTCAACACTCTGTCTGATTTTGGATTTTTTTTTTTTTTTTCCAAAATCAGACTTGACACCAGAGAGGCTGAATACCGCACTGAGTCAATGCGGTCTTAGCCTCTCTGGTGTCAACACGCTGTCTGATTTTGGATTTTTTTTTTTTTTTTCCAAAATCAGACTTGACACCAGAGAGGCTGAATACCGCACTGAGTCAATGCGGTCTTAGCCTCTCTGGTGTCAACACTCTGTCTGATTTTGGATTTTTTTTTTTTTTTCCAAAATCAGACTTGACACCAGAGAGGCTGAATACCGCACTGAGTCAATGCGCTCTTAGCCTCTCTGGTGTCAACACTCTGTCTGATTTTGGATTTTTTTTTTTTTCCAAAATCAGACTTGACACCAGAGAGGCTGAATACCGCACTGAGTCAATGCGGTCTTAGCCTCTCTGGTGTCAACACTCTGTCTGATTTTGGATTTTTTTTTTTTTCCAAAATCAGACTTGACACCAGAGAGGCTGAATACCGCACTGAGTCAATGCGGTCTTAGCCTCTCTGGTCTCAACACTCTGTCTGATTTTGGATTTTTTTTTTTTTTTTTTCCAAAATCAGACTTGACACCAGAGAGGCTGAATACCGCACTGAGTCAATGCGGTCTTAGCCTCTCTGGTCTTTTTTTTTTTTCCAAAATCAGACTTGACACCAGAGAGGCTGAATACCGCACTGAGTCAAGGCGGTCTTAGCCTCTCTGGTGTCAACACTCTGTCTGATTTTGGATTTTTTTTTTTTTTTTTTTCCAAAATCAGACTTGACACCAGAGAGGCTGAATACCGCACTGAGTCAATGCGGTCTTAGCCTCTCTGGTCTCAACACTCTGTCTGATTTTGGATTTTTTTTTTTTTTTTTTTCAAAATCAGACTTGACACCAGAGAGGCTGCATACCGCACTGAGTCAATGCGCTCTTAGCCTCTCTGGTCTCAACACTCTGTCTGATTTTGGATTTTTTTTTTTTTTTTCCAAAATCAGACTTGACACCAGAGAGGCTGAATACCGCACTGAGTCAATGCGGTCTTAGCCTCTCTGGTGTCAACACTCTGTCTGATTTTGGATTTTTTTTTTTTTTTCCAAAATCAGACTTGACACCAGAGAGGCTGAATACCGCACTGAGTCAATGCGGTCTTAGCCTCTCTGGTGTCAACACTCTGTCTGATTTTGGATTTTTTTTTTTTCCAAAATCAGACTTGACACCAGAGAGGCTGAATACCGCACTGAGTCAATGCGGTCTTAGCCTCTCTGGTGTCAACACTCTGTCTGATTTTGGATTTTTTTTTTTTTTTCCCAAAATCAGACTTGACACCAGAGAGGCTGAATACCGCACTGAGTCAATGCGGTCTTAGCCTCTCTGGTGTCAACACTCTGTCTGATTTTGGATTTTTTTTTTTTTTTTCCAAAATCAGACTTGACACCAGAGAGGCTGAATACCGCACTGAGTCAATGCGGTCTTAGCCTCTCTGGTCTCAACACTCTGTCTGATTTTGGATTTTTTTTTTTTTTTTTTTTCCAAAATCAGACTTGACACCAGAGAGGCTGAATACCGCACTGAGTCAATGCGGTCTTAGCCTCTCTGGTGTCAACACTCTGTCTGATTTTGGATTTTTTTTTTTTTTTCCAAAATCAGACTTGACACCAGAGAGGCTGAATACCGCACTGAGTCAATGCGGTCTTAGCCTCTCTGGTGTCAACACTCTGTCTGATTTTGGATTTTTTTTTTTTTTTCCCAAAATCAGACTTGACACCAGAGAGGCTGAATACCGCACTGAGTCAATGCGGTCTTAGCCTCTCTGGTGTCAACACTCTGTCTGATTTTGGATTTTTTTTTTTTTTTTTTCCAAAATCAGACTTGACACCAGAGAGGCTGCATACCGCACTGAGTCAATGCGCTCTTAGCCTCTCTGGTCTCAACACTCTGTCTGATTTTGGATTTTTTTTTTTTTTTTCCAAAATCAGACTTGACACCAGAGAGGCTGAATACCGCACTGAGTCAATGCGGTCTTAGCCTCTCTGGTGTCAACACGCTGTCTGATTTTGGATTTTTTTTTTTTTTTTCCAAAATCAGACTTGACACCAGAGAGGCTGAATACCGCACTGAGTCAATGCGGTCTTAGCCTCTCTGGTGTCAACACTCTGTCTGATTTTGGATTTTTTTTTTTTTTTCCAAAATCAGACTTGACACCAGAGAGGCTGAATACCGCACTGAGTCAATGCGCTCTTAGCCTCTCTGGTGTCAACACTCTGTCTGATTTTGGATTTTTTTTTTTTTCCAAAATCAGACTTGACACCAGAGAGGCTGAATACCGCACTGAGTCAATGCGGTCTTAGCCTCTCTGGTGTCAACACTCTGTCTGATTTTGGATTTTTTTTTTTTTTTCCCAAAATCAGACTTGACACCAGAGAGGCTGAATACTGCACTGAGTCAATGCGGTCTTAGCCTCTCTGGTGTCAACACTCTGTCTGATTTTGGATTTTTTTTTTTTTTTTTCCAAAATCAGACTTGACACCAGAGAGGCTGCATACCGCACTGAGTCAATGCGCTCTTAGCCTCTCTGGTCTCAACACTCTGTCTGATTTTGGATTTTTTTTTTTTTTTTTCCAAAATCAGACTTGACACCAGAGAGGCTGAATACCGCACTGAGTCAATGCGGTCTTAGCCTCTCTGGTGTCAACACTCTGTCTGATTTTGGATTTTTTTTTTTTTTTTCCAAAATCAGACTTGACACCAGAGAGGCTGAATACCGCACTGAGTCAATGCGGTCTTAGCCTCTCTGGTGTCAACACTCTGTCTGATTTTGGATTTTTTTTTTTTTTTTTCCAAAATCAGACTTGACACCAGAGAAGCTGAATACCGCACTGAGTCAATGCGCTCTTAGCCTCTCTGGTGTCAACACTGTCTGATTTTGGATTTTTTTTTTTTTTTTCCAAAATCAGACTTGACACCAGAGAGGCTGAATACCGCACTGAGTCAATGCGGTCTTAGCCTCTCTGGTCTCAACACTCTGTCTGATTTCAGATTTTTTTTTTTTTTTTTCCAAAATCAGACTTGACACCAGAGAGGCTGAATACCGCACTGAGTCAATGCGGTCTTAGCCTCTCTGGTCTCAACACTGTCTGATTTTGGATTTTTTTTTTTTTTTTTTCCAAAATCAGACTTGACACCAGAGAGGCTGAATACCGCACTGAGTCAATGCGGTCTTAGCCTCTCTGGTGTCAACACTCTGTCTGATTTTGGATTTTTTTTTTTTTTTCCAAAATCAGACTTGACACCAGAGAGACTGAATACCGCACTGAGTCAATGCGGTCTTAGCCTCTCTGGTGTCAACACTCTGTCTGATTTTGGATTTTTTTTTTTTTTTTCCAAAATCAGACTTGACACCAGAGAGGCTGAATACCGCACTGAGTCAATGCGGTCTTAGCCTCTCTGGTCTCAACACTCTGTCTGATTTTGGATTTTTTTTTTTTTTTTTTTCCAAAATCAGACTTGACACCAGAGAGGCTGAATACCGCACTGAGTCAATGCGGTCTTAGCCTCTCTGGTCTTTTTTTTTTTTCCAAAATCAGACTTGACACCAGAGAGGCTGAATACTGCACTGAGTCAAGGCGGTCTTAGCCTCTCTGGTGTCAACACTCTGTCTGATTTTGGATTTTTTTTTTTTTTTTTTCCAAAATCAGACTTGACACCAGAGAGGCTGAATACCGCACTGAGTCAATGCGGTCTTAGCCTCTCTGGTCTCAACACTCTGTCTGATTTTGGATTTTTTTTTTCTTTTTTTTCAAAATCAGACTTGACACCAGAGAGGCTGCATACCGCACTGAGTCAATGCGCTCTTAGCCTCTCTGGTCTCAACACTCTGTCTGATTTTGGATTTTTTTTTTTTTTTTTATAAAATCAGACTTGACACCAGAGAGGCTGAATACCGCACTGAGTCAATGCGGTCTTAGCCTCTCTGGTGTCAACACTCTGTCTGATTTTGGATTTTTTTTTTTTTTTCCAAAATCAGACTTGACACCAGAGAGGCTGAATACCGCACTGAGTCAATGCGGTCTTAGCCTCTCTGGTGTCAACACTCTGTCTGATTTTGGATTTTTTTTTTTTCCAAAATCAGACTTGACACCAGAGAGGCTGAATACCGCACTGAGTCAATGCGGTCTTAGCCTCTCTGGTGTCAACACTCTGTCTGATTTTGGATTTTTTTTTTTTTTTCCAAAATCAGACTTGACACCAGAGAGGCTGAATACCGCACTGAGTCAATGCGGTCTTAGCCTCTCTGGTGTCAACACTCTGTCTGATTTTGGATTTTTTTTTTTTCCAAAATCAGACTTGACACCAGAGAGGCTGAATACCGCACTGAGTCAATGCGGTCTTAGCCTCTCTGGTGTCAACACTCTGTCTGATTTTGGATTTTTTTTTTTTTTTCCCAAAATCAGACTTGACACCAGAGAGGCTGAATACCGCACTGAGTCAATGCGGTCTTAGCCTCTCTGGTGTCAACACTCTGTCTGATTTTGGATTTTTTTTTTTTCCAAAATCAGACTTGACACCAGAGAGGCTGAATACCGCACTGAGTCAATGCGGTCTTAGCCTCTCTGGTGTCAACACTCTGTCTGATTTTGGATTTTTTTTTTTTTTTCCCAAAATCAGACTTGACACCAGAGAGGCTGAATACCGCACTGAGTCAATGCGGTCTTAGCCTCTCTGGTGTCAACACTCTGTCTGATTTTGGATTTTTTTTTTTTTTTTTCCAAAATCAGACTTGACACCAGAGAAGCTGAATACCGCACTGAGTCAATGCGCTCTTAGCCTCTCTGGTGTCAACACTGTCTGATTTTGGATTTTTTTTTTTTTTTTCCAAAATCAGACTTGACACCAGAGAGGCTGAATACCGCACTGAGTCAATGCGGTCTTAGCCTCTCTGGTCTCAACACTCTGTCTGATTTCAGATTTTTTTTTTTTTTTTTCCAAAATCAGACTTGACACCAGAGAGGCTGAATACCGCACTGAGTCAATGCGGTCTTAGCCTCTCTGGTCTCAACACTGTCTGATTTTGGATTTTTTTTTTTTTTTTTTCCAAAATCAGACTTGACACCAGAGAGGCTGAATACCGCACTGAGTCAATGCGGTCTTAGCCTCTCTGGTGTCAACACTCTGTCTGATTTTGGATTTTTTTTTTTTTTTCCAAAATCAGACTTGACACCAGAGAGACTGAATACCGCACTGAGTCAATGCGGTCTTAGCCTCTCTGGTGTCAACACTCTGTCTGATTTTGGATTTTTTTTTTTTTTTTCCAAAATCAGACTTGACACCAGAGAGGCTGAATACCGCACTGAGTCAATGCGGTCTTAGCCTCTCTGGTCTCAACACTCTGTCTGATTTTGGATTTTTTTTTTTTTTTTTTTCCAAAATCAGACTTGACACCAGAGAGGCTGAATACCGCACTGAGTCAATGCGGTCTTAGCCTCTCTGGTCTTTTTTTTTTTTCCAAAATCAGACTTGACACCAGAGAGGCTGAATACTGCACTGAGTCAAGGCGGTCTTAGCCTCTCTGGTGTCAACACTCTGTCTGATTTTGGATTTTTTTTTTTTTTTTTTCCAAAATCAGACTTGACACCAGAGAGGCTGAATACCGCACTGAGTCAATGCGGTCTTAGCCTCTCTGGTCTCAACACTCTGTCTGATTTTGGATTTTTTTTTTCTTTTTTTTCAAAATCAGACTTGACACCAGAGAGGCTGCATACCGCACTGAGTCAATGCGCTCTTAGCCTCTCTGGTCTCAACACTCTGTCTGATTTTGGATTTTTTTTTTTTTTTTTATAAAATCAGACTTGACACCAGAGAGGCTGAATACCGCACTGAGTCAATGCGGTCTTAGCCTCTCTGGTGTCAACACTCTGTCTGATTTTGGATTTTTTTTTTTTTTTCCAAAATCAGACTTGACACCAGAGAGGCTGAATACCGCACTGAGTCAATGCGGTCTTAGCCTCTCTGGTGTCAACACTCTGTCTGATTTTGGATTTTTTTTTTTTCCAAAATCAGACTTGACACCAGAGAGGCTGAATACCGCACTGAGTCAATGCGGTCTTAGCCTCTCTGGTGTCAACACTCTGTCTGATTTTGGATTTTTTTTTTTTTTTCCAAAATCAGACTTGACACCAGAGAGGCTGAATACCGCACTGAGTCAATGCGGTCTTAGCCTCTCTGGTGTCAACACTCTGTCTGATTTTGGATTTTTTTTTTTTCCAAAATCAGACTTGACACCAGAGAGGCTGAATACCGCACTGAGTCAATGCGGTCTTAGCCTCTCTGGTGTCAACACTCTGTCTGATTTTGGATTTTTTTTTTTTTTTCCCAAAATCAGACTTGACACCAGAGAGGCTGAATACCGCACTGAGTCAATGCGGTCTTAGCCTCTCTGGTGTCAACACTCTGTCTGATTTTGGATTTTTTTTTTTTCCAAAATCAGACTTGACACCAGAGAGGCTGAATACCGCACTGAGTCAATGCGGTCTTAGCCTCTCTGGTGTCAACACTCTGTCTGATTTTGGATTTTTTTTTTTTTTTCCCAAAATCAGACTTGACACCAGAGAGGCTGAATACCGCACTGAGTCAATGCGGTCTTAGCCTCTCTGGTGTCAACACTCTGTCTGATTTTGGATTTTTTTTTTTTTTTTCCAAAATCAGACTTGACACCAGAGAGGCTGAATACCGCACTGAGTCAATGCGGTCTTAGCCTCTCTGGTCTCAACACTCTGTCTGATTTTGGATTTTTTTTTTTTTTTTTTTCCAAAATCAGACTTGACACCAGAGAGGCTGAATACCGCACTGAGTCAATGCAGTCTTAGCCTCTCTGGTGTCAACACTCTGTCTGATTTTGGATTTTTTTTTTTTTTTCCAAAATCAGACTTGACACCAGAGAGACTGAATACCGCACTGAGTCAATGCGGTCTTAGCCTCTCTGGTGTCAACACTCTGTCTGATTTTGGATTTTTTTTTTTTTTTTCCAAAATCAGACTTGACACCAGAGAGGCTGAATACCGCACTGAGTCAATGCGGTCTTAGCCTCTCTGGTCTCAACACTCTGTCTGATTTTGGATTTTTTTTTTTTTTTTTTTCCAAAATCAGACTTGACACCAGAGAGGCTGAATACCGCACTGAGTCAATGCGGTCTTAGCCTCTCTGGTCTTTTTTTTTTTTCCAAAATCAGACTTGACACCAGAGAGGCTGAATACTGCACTGAGTCAAGGCGGTCTTAGCCTCTCTGGTGTCAACACTCTGTCTGATTTTGGATTTTTTTTTTTTTTTTTTCCAAAATCAGACTTGACACCAGAGAGGCTGAATACCGCACTGAGTCAATGCGGTCTTAGCCTCTCTGGTCTCAACACTCTGTCTGATTTTGGATTTTTTTTTTCTTTTTTTTCAAAATCAGACTTGACACCAGAGAGGCTGCATACCGCACTGAGTCAATGCGCTCTTAGCCTCTCTGGTCTCAACACTCTGTCTGATTTTGGATTTTTTTTTTTTTTTTATAAAATCAGACTTGACACCAGAGAGGCTGAATACCGCACTGAGTCAATGCGGTCTTAGCCTCTCTGGTGTCAACACTCTGTCTGATTTTGGATTTTTTTTTTTTTTTCCAAAATCAGACTTGACACCAGAGAGGCTGAATACCGCACTGAGTCAATGCGGTCTTAGCCTCTCTGGTGTCAACACTCTGTCTGATTTTGGATTTTTTTTTTTTCCAAAATCAGACTTGACACCAGAGAGGCTGAATACCGCACTGAGTCAATGCGGTCTTAGCCTCTCTGGTGTCAACACTCTGTCTGATTTTGGATTTTTTTTTTTTTTTCCAAAATCAGACTTGACACCAGAGAGGCTGAATACCGCACTGAGTCAATGCGGTCTTAGCCTCTCTGGTGTCAACACTCTGTCTGATTTTGGATTTTTTTTTTTTCCAAAATCAGACTTGACACCAGAGAGGCTGAATACCGCACTGAGTCAATGCGGTCTTAGCCTCTCTGGTGTCAACACTCTGTCTGATTTTGGATTTTTTTTTTTTTTTCCCAAAATCAGACTTGACACCAGAGAGGCTGAATACCGCACTGAGTCAATGCGGTCTTAGCCTCTCTGGTGTCAACACTCTGTCTGATTTTGGATTTTTTTTTTTTTCCAAAATCAGACTTGACACCAGAGAGGCTGAATACCGCACTGAGTCAATGCGGTCTTAGCCTCTCTGGTGTCAACACTCTGTCTGATTTTGGATTTTTTTTTTTTTTTCCCAAAATCAGACTTGACACCAGAGAGGCTGAATACCGCACTGAGTCAATGCGGTCTTAGCCTCTCTGGTGTCAACACTCTGTCTGATTTTGGATTTTTTTTTTTTTTTTCCAAAATCAGACTTGACACCAGAGAGGCTGAATACCGCACTGAGTCAATGCGGTCTTAGCCTCTCTGGTCTCAACACTCTGTCTGATTTTGGATTTTTTTTTTTTTTTTTTTCCAAAATCAGACTTGACACCAGAGAGGCTGAATACCGCACTGAGTCAATGCAGTCTTAGCCTCTCTGGTGTCAACACTCTGTCTGATTTTGGATTTTTTTTTTTTTTTCCCAAAATCAGACTTGACACCAGAGAGGCTGAATACCGCACTGAGTCAATGCGGTCTTAGCCTCTCTGGTGTCAACACTCTGTCTGATTTTGGATTTTTTTTTTTTTTTTTCCAAAATCAGACTTGACACCAGAGAGGCTGCATACCACACTGAGTCAATGCGCTCTTAGCCTCTCTGGTCTCAACACTCTGTCTGATTTTGGATTTTTTTTTTTTTTTTCCAAAATCAGACTTGACACCAGAGAGGCTGAATACCGCACTGAGTCAATGCGGTCTTAGCCTCTCTGGTGTCAACACGCTGTCTGATTTTGGATTTTTTTTTTTTTTTTCCAAAATCAGACTTGACACCAGAGAGGCTGAATACCGCACTGAGTCAATGCGGTCTTAGCCTCTCTGGTGTCAACACTCTGTCTGATTTTGGATTTTTTTTTTTTTTTCCAAAATCAGACTTGACACCAGAGAGGCTGAATACCGCACTGAGTCAATGCGCTCTTAGCCTCTCTGGTGTCAACACTCTGTCTGATTTTGGATTTTTTTTTTTTTTCCAAAATCAGACTTGACACCAGAGAGGCTGAATACCGCACTGAGTCAATGCGGTCTTAGCCTCTCTGGTGTCAACACTCTGTCTGATTTTGGATTTTTTTTTTTTTTTCCCAAAATCAGACTTGACACCAGAGAGGCTGAATACCGCACTGAGTCAATGCGGTCTTAGCCTCTCTGGTGTCAACACTCTGTCTGATTTTGGATTTTTTTTTTTTTTTTTCCAAAATCAGACTTGACACCAGAGAGGCTGCATACCGCACTGAGTCAATGCGCTCTTAGCCTCTCTGGTCTCAACACTCTGTCTGATTTTGGATTTTTTTTTTTTTTTTTTCCAAAATCAGACTTGACACCAGAGAGGCTGAATACCGCACTGAGTCAATGCGGTCTTAGCCTCTCTGGTGTCAACACTCTGTCTGATTTTGGATTTTTTTTTTTTTTTTCCAAAATCAGACTTGACACCAGAGAGGCTGAATACCGCACTGAGTCAATGCGGTCTTAGCCTCTCTGGTGTCAACACTCTGTCTGATTTTGGATTTTTTTTTTTTTTTTTCCAAAATCAGACTTGACACCAGAGAGGCTGCATACCGCACTGAGTCAATGCGGTCTTAGCCTCTCTGGTGTCAACACTCTGTCTGATTTTGGATTTTTTTTTTTTTTTTCCAAAATCAGACTTGACACCAGAGAGGCTGAATACCGCACTGAGTCAATGCGGTCTTAGCCTCTCTGGTGTCAACACTCTGTCTGATTTTGGATTTTTTTTTTTTTTTTTCCAAAATCAGACTTGACACCAGAGAGGCTGAATACCGCACTGAGTCAATGCGCTCTTAGCCTCTCTGGTGTCAACACTGTCTGATTTTGGATTTTTTTTTTTTTTTTCCAAAATCAGACTTGACACCAGAGAGGCTGAATACCGCACTGAGTCAATGCGGTCTTAGCCTCTCTGGTCTCAACACTCTGTCTGATTTCGGATTTTTTTTTTTTTTTTTCCAAAATCAGACTTGACACCAGAGAGGCTGAATACCGCACTGAGTCAATGCGGTCTTAGCCTCTCTGGTCTCAACACTCTGTCTGATTTCGGATTTTTTTTTTTTTTTTTCCAAAATCAGACTTGACACCAGAGAGGCTGAATACCGCACTGAGTCAATGCGGTCTTAGCCTCTCTGGTCTCAACACTCTGTCTGATTTCGGATTTTTTTTTTTTTTTTTCCAAAATCAGACTTGACACCAGAGAGGCTGAATACCGCACTGAGTCAATGCGGTCTTAGCCTCTCTGGTCTCAACACTGTCTGATTTTGGATTTTTTTTTTTTTTTTTTCCAAAATCAGACTTGACACCAGAGAGGCTGAATACCGCACTGAGTCAATGCGGTCTTAGCCTCTCTGGTGTCAACACTCTGTCTGATTTTGGATTTTTTTTTTTTTTCCAAAATCAGACTTGACACCAGAGAGACTGAATACCGCACTGAGTCAATGCGGTCTTAGCCTCTCTGGTGTCAACACTCTGTCTGATTTTGGATTTTTTTTTTTTTCCTAAATCAGACTTGACACCAGAGAGGCTGAATACCGCACTGAGTCAATGCGGTCTTAGCCTCTCTGGTGTCAACACTCTGTCTGATTTTGGATTTTTTTTTTTTTTTCCAAAATCAGACTTGACACCAGAGAGGCTGAATACCGCACTGAGTCAATGCGGTCTTAGCCTCTCTGGTCTCAACACTCTGTCTGATTTTGGATTTTTTTTTTTTTTTTTCCAAAATCAGACTTGACACCAGAGAGGCTGAATACCGCACTGAGTCAATGCGGTCTTAGCCTCTCTGGTGTCAACACTCTGTCTGATTTTGGATTTTTTTTTTTTTTTCCCAAAATCAGACTTGACACCAGAGAGGCTGAATACAGCACTGAGTCAATGCGGTCTTAGCCTCTCTGGTGTCAACACTCTGTCTGATTTTGGATTTTTTTTTTTTTTTTTTCCAAAATCAGACTTGACACCAGAGAGGCTGCATACCGCACTGAGTCAATGCGCTCTTAGCCTCTCTGGTCTCAACACTCTGTCTGATTTTGGATTTTTTTTTTCTTTTTCCAAAATCAGACTTGACACCAGAGAGGCTGAATACCGCACTGAGTCAATGCGGTCTTAGCCTCTCTGGTGTCAACACTCTGTCTGATTTTGGATTTTTTTTTTTTTTTCCAAAATCAGACTTGACACCAGAGAGGCTGAATTCCGCACTGAGTCAATGCGGTCTTAGCCTCTCTGGTGTCAACACTCTGTCTGATTTTGGATTTTTTTTTTTTTTTCCAAAATCAGACTTGACACCAGAGAGGCTGAATACCGCACTGAGTCAATGCGGTCTTAGCCTCTCTGGTGTCAACACTCTGTCTGATTTTGGATTTTTTTTTTTTTTTCCAAAATCAGACTTGACACCAGAGAGGCTGAATACCGCACTGAGTCAATGCGCTCTTAGCCTCTCTGGTGTCAACACTGTCTGATTTTGGATTTTTTTTTTTTTTCCAAAATCAGACTTGACACCAGAGAGGCTGAATACCGCACTGAGTCAATGCGGTCTTAGCCTCTCTGGTGTCAACACTCTGTCTGATTTTGGATTTTTTTTTTTTTTTCCAAAATCAGACTTGACACCAGAGAGGCTGAATACCGCACTGAGTCAATGCGGTCTTAGCCTCTCTGGTGTCAACACTCTGTCTGATTTTGGATTTTTTTTTTTTTTTTTCCAAAATCAGACTTGACACCAGAGAGGCTGAATACCGCACTGAGTCAATGCGCTCTTAGCCTCTCTGGTGTCAACACTGTCTGATTTTGGATTTTTTTTTTTTTTTTCCAAAATCAGACTTGACACCAGAGAGGCTGAATACCGCACTGAGTCAATGCGGTCTTAGCCTCTCTGGTCTCAACACTCTGTCTGATTTCGGATTTTTTTTTTTTTTTTTCCAAAATCAGACTTGACACCAGAGAGGCTGAATACCGCACTAAGTCAATGCGGTCTTAGCCTCTCTGGTCTCAACACTCTGTCTGATTTCGGATTTTTTTTTTTTTTTTTCCAAAATCAGACTTGACACCAGAGAGGCTGAATACCGCACTGAGTCAATGCGGTCTTAGCCTCTCTGGTCTCAACACTCTGTCTGATTTCGGATTTTTTTTTTTTTTTTTCCAAAATCAGACTTGACACCAGAGAGGCTGAATACCGCACTGAGTCAATGCGGTCTTAGCCTCTCTGGTCTCAACACTGTCTGATTTTGGATTTTTTTTTTTTTTTTTTCCAAAATCAGACTTGACACCAGAGAGGCTGAATACCGCACTGAGTCAATGCGGTCTTAGCCTCTCTGGTGTCAACACTCTGTCTGATTTTGGATTTTTTTTTTTTTTTTTCCAAAATCAGACTTGACACCAGAGAGACTGAATACCGCACTGAGTCAATGCGGTCTTAGCCTCTCTGGTGTCAACACTCTGTCTGATTTTGGATTTTTTTTTTTTTTTTTCCAAAATCAGACTTGACACCAGAGAGGCTGAATACCGCACTGAGTCAATGCGGTCTTAGCCTCTCTGGTGTCAACACTCTGTCTGATTTTGGATTTTTTTTTTTTTTTTTCCAAAATCAGACTTGACACCAGAGAGGCTGAATACCGCACTGAGTCAATGCGGTCTTAGCCTCTCTGGTGTCAACACTCTGTCTGATTTTGGATTTTTTTTTTTTTTTTTCCAAAATCAGACTTGACACCAGAGAGGCTGAATACCGCACTGAGTCAATGCGCTCTTAGCCTCTCTGGTGTCAACACTGTCTGATTTTGGATTTTTTTTTTTTTTTTCCAAAATCAGACTTGACACCAGAGAGGCTGAATACCGCACTGAGTCAATGCGGTCTTAGCCTCTCTGGTCTCAACACTCTGTCTGATTTCGGATTTTTTTTTTTTTTTTTCCAAAATCAGACTTGACACCAGAGAGGCTGAATACCGCACTGAGTCAATGCGGTCTTAGCCTCTCTGGTCTCAACACTCTGTCTGATTTCGGATTTTTTTTTTTTTTTTTCCAAAATCAGACTTGACACCAGAGAGGCTGAATACCGCACTGAGTCAATGCGGTCTTAGCCTCTCTGGTCTCAACACTCTGTCTGATTTCGGATTTTTTTTTTTTTTTTTCCAAAATCAGACTTGACACCAGAGAGGCTGAATACCGCACTGAGTCAATGCGGTCTTAGCCTCTCTGGTCTCAACACTGTCTGATTTTGGATTTTTTTTTTTTTTTTTTCCAAAATCAGACTTGACACCAGAGAGGCTGAATACCGCACTGAGTCAATGCGGTCTTAGCCTCTCTGGTGTCAACACTCTGTCTGATTTTGGATTTTTTTTTTTTTTCCAAAATCAGACTTGACACCAGAGAGACTGAATACTGCACTGAGTCAATGCGCTCTTAGCCTCTCTGGTGTCAACACTCTGTCTGATTTTGGATTTTTTTTTTTTTCCTAAATCAGACTTGACACCAGAGAGGCTGAATACCGCACTGAGTCAATGCGGTCTTAGCCTCTCTGGTGTCAACACTCTGTCTGATTTTGGATTTTTTTTTTTTTTTCCAAAATCAGACTTGACACCAGAGAGGCTGAATACCGCACTGAGTCAATGCGGTCTTAGCCTCTCTGGTCTCAACACTCTGTCTGATTTTGGATTTTTTTTTTTTTTTTTTCCAAAATCAGACTTGACACCAGAGAGGCTGAATACCGCACTGAGTCAATGCGGTCTTAGCCTCTCTGGTGTCAACACTCTGTCTGATTTTGGATTTTTTTTTTTTTTTCCCAAAATCAGACTTGACACCAGAGAGGCTGAATACAGCACTGAGTCAATGCGGTCTTAGCCTCTCTGGTGTCAACACTCTGTCTGATTTTGGATTTTTTTTTTTTTTTTTTCCAAAATCAGACTTGACACCAGAGAGGCTGCATACCGCACTGAGTCAATGCGCTCTTAGCCTCTCTGGTCTCAACACTCTGTCTGATTTTGGATTTTTTTTTTTTTTTTCCAAAATCAGACTTGACACCAGAGAGGCTGAATACCGCACTGAGTCAATGCGGTCTTAGCCTCTCTGGTGTCAACACTCTGTCTGATTTTGGATTTTTTTTTTTTTTTCCAAAATCAGACTTGACACCAGAGAGGCTGAATTCCGCACTGAGTCAATGCGGTCTTAGCCTCTCTGGTGTCAACACTCTGTCTGATTTTGGATTTTTTTTTTTTTTTCCAAAATCAGACTTGACACCAGAGAGGCTGAATACCGCACTGAGTCAATGCGGTCTTAGCCTCTCTGGTGTCAACACTCTGTCTGATTTTGGATTTTTTTTTTTTTTTCCAAAATCAGACTTGACACCAGAGAGGCTGAATACCGCACTGAGTCAATGCGCTCTTAGCCTCTCTGGTGTCAACACTGTCTGATTTTGGATTTTTTTTTTTTTTCCAAAATCAGACTTGACACCAGAGAGGCTGAATACCGCACTGAGTCAATGCGGTCTTAGCCTCTCTGGTCTCAACACTCTGTCTGATTTCGGATTTTTTTTTTTTTTTTTCCAAAATCAGACTTGACACCAGAGAGGCTGAATACCGCACTGAGTCAATGCGGTCTTAGCCTCTCTGGTCTCAACACTCTGTCTGATTTCGGATTTTTTTTTTTTTTTTTCCAAAATCAGACTTGACACCAGAGAGGCTGAATACCGCACTGAGTCAATGCGGTCTTAGCCTCTCTGGTCTCAACACTGTCTGATTTTGGATTTTTTTTTTTTTTTTTTCCAAAATCAGACTTGACACCAGAGAGGCTGAATACCGCACTGAGTCAATGCGGTCTTAGCCTCTCTGGTGTCAACACTCTGTCTGATTTTGGATTTTTTTTTTTTTTTCCAAAATCAGACTTGACACCAGAGAGACTGAATACCGCACTGAGTCAATGCGGTCTTAGCCTCTCTGGTGTCAACACTCTGTCTGATTTTGGATTTTTTTTTTTTTCCTAAATCAGACTTGACACCAGAGAGGCTGAATACCGCACTGAGTCAATGCGGTCTTAGCCTCTCTGGTGTCAACACTCTGTCTGATTTTGGATTTTTTTTTTTTTTTTCCAAAATCAGACTTGACACCAGAGAGGCTGAATACCGCACTGAGTCAATGCGGTCTTAGCCTCTCTGGTGTCAACACTCTGTCTGATTTTGGATTTTTTTTTTTTTTTTTTCCAAAATCAGACTTGACACCAGAGAGGCTGCATACCGCACTGAGTCAATGCGCTCTTAGCCTCTCTGGTCTCAACACTCTGTCTGATTTTGGATTTTTTTTTTTTTTTTCCAAAATCAGACTTGACACCAGAGAGGCTGAATACCGCACTGAGTCAATGCGGTCTTAGCCTCTCTGGTGTCAACACTCTGTCTGATTTTGGATTTTTTTTTTTTTTTTCCAAAATCAGACTTGACACCAGAGAGGCTGAATACCGCACTGAGTCAATGCGGTCTTAGCCTCTCTGGTGTCAACACTCTGTCTGATTTTGGATTTTTTTTTTTTTTTTCCAAAATCAGACTTGACACCAGAGAGGCTGAATACCGCACTGAGTCAATGCGGTCTTAGCCTCTCTGGTGTCAACACTCTGTCTGATTTTGGATTTTTTTTTTTTTTCCAAAATCAGACTTGACACCAGAGAGGCTGAATACTGCACTGAGTCAATGCGGTCTTAGCCTCTCTGGTGTCAACACTCTGTCTGATTTTGGATTTTTTTTTTTTTTTTTTTCCAAAATCAGACTTGACACCAGAGAGGCTGAATACCGCACTGAGTCAATGCGGTCTTAGCCTCTCTGGTCTTTTTTTTTTTTCCAAAATCAGACTTGACACCAGAGAGGCTGAATACCGCACTGAGTCAATGCGGTCTTAGCCTCTCTGGTGTCAACACTCTGTCTGATTTTGGATTTTTTTTTTTTTTTTTCCAAAATCAGACTTGACACCAGAGAGGCTGAATACCGCACTGAGTCAATGCGGTCTTAGCCTCTCTGGTCTCAACACTCTGTCTGATTTTGGATTTTTTTTTTTTTTTTTTCCAAAATCAGACTTGACACCAGAGAGGCTGAATACCGCACTGAGTCAATGCGGTCTTAGCCTCTCTGGTGTCAACACTCTGTCTGATTTTGGATTTTTTTTTTTTTTTCCCAAAATCAGACTTGACACCAGAGAGGCTGAATACTGCACTGAGTCAATGCGGTCTTAGCCTCTCTGGTGTCAACACTCTGTCTGATTTTGGATTTTTTTTTTTTTTATTTCCAAAATCAGACTTGACACCAGAGAGGCTGCATACCGCACTGAGTCAATGCGCTCTTAGCCTCTCTGGTCTCAACACTCTGTCTGATTTTGGATTTTTTTTTTTTTTTTCCAAAATCAGACTTGACACCAGAGAGGCTGAATACCGCACTGAGTCAATGCGGTCTTAGCCTCTCTGGTGTCAACACTCTGTCTGATTTTGGATTTTTTTTTTTTTTTCCAAAATCAGACTTGACACCAGAGAGGCTGAATACCGCACTGAGTCAATGCGGTCTTAGCCTCTCTGGTGTCAACACTCTGTCTGATTTTGGATTATTTATTTTTTTTCCAAAATCAGACTTGACACCAGAGAGGCTGAATACCGCACTGAGTCAATGCGGTCTTAGCCTCTCTGGTGTCAACACTCTGTCTGATTTTGGATTTTTTTTTTTTTTCCAAAATCAGACTTGACACCAGAGAGGCTGAATACCGCACTGAGTCAATGCGGTCTTAGCCTCTCTGGTGTCAACACTCTGTCTGATTTTGGATTTTTTTTTTTTTTTTTTCCAAAATCAGACTTGACACCAGAGAGGCTGAATACTGCACTGAGTCAATGCGGTCTTAGCCTCTCTGGTCTCAACACTCTGTCTGATTTTTGATTTTTTTTTTTTTTTTCCAAAATCAGACTTGACACCAGAGAGGCTGAATACCGCACTGAGTCAATGCGGTCTTAGCCTCTCTGGTCTCAACACTGTCTGATTTTGGATTTTTTTTTTTTTTTTTCCAAAATCAGACTTGACACCAGAGAGGCTGAATACCGCACTGAGTCAATGCGGTCTTAGCCTCTCTGGTCTCAACACTCTGATTTTGGATTTTTTTTTTTTTTCCCAAAATCAGACTTGACACCAGAGAGGCTGAATACCGCACTGAGTCAATGCGGTCTTAGCCTCTCTGGTGTCAACACTCTGTCTGATTTTGGATTTTTTTTTTTTTTTCCCAAAATCAGACTTGACACCAGAGAGGCTGAATACCGCACTGAGTCAATGCGGTCTTAGCCTCTCTGGTGTCAACACTCTGTCTGATTTTGGATTTTTTTTTTTTTTTTTCCAAAATCAGACTTGACACCAGAGAGGCTGCATACCGCACTGAGTCAATGCGCTCTTAGCCTCTCTGGTCTCAACACTCTGTCTGATTTTGGATTTTTTTTTTTTTTTTTTTCCAAAATCAGACTTGACACCAGAGAGGCTGAATACCGCACTGAGTCAATGCGGTCTTAGCCTCTCTGGTGTCAACACTCTGTCTGATTTTGGATTTTTTTTTTTTTTTCCAAAATCAGACTTGACACCAGAGAGGCTGAATACCGCACTGAGTCAATGCGGTCTTAGCCTCTCTGGTGTCAACACTCTGTCTGATTTTGGATTTTTTTTTTTTTTTCCAAAATCAGACTTGACACCAGAGAGGCTGAATACCGCACTGAGTCAATGCGGTCTTAGCCTCTCTGGTGTCAACACTCTGTCTGATTTTGGATTTTTTTTTTTTTTCCAAAATCAGACTTGACACCAGAGAGGCTGAATACCGCACTGAGTCAATGCGGTCTTAGCCTCTCTGGTGTCAACACTCTGTCTGATTTTGGATTTTTTTTTTTTTTTTTTTCCAAAATCAGACTTGACACCAGAGAGGCTGAATACTGCACTGAGTCAATGCGGTCTTAGCCTCTCTGGTCTCAACACTCTGTCTGATTTTTGATTTTTGATTTTTTTTTTCCAAAATCAGACTTGACACCAGAGAGGCTGAATACCGCACTGAGTCAATGCGGTCTTAGCCTCTCTGGTCTCAACACTGTCTGATTTTGGATTTTTTTTTTTTTTTTTCCAAAATCAGACTTGACACCAGAGAGGCTGAATACCGCACTGAGTCAATGCGGTCTTAGCCTCTCTGGTGTCAACACTCTGTCTGATTTTGGATTTTTTTTTTTTTTTTCCAAAATCAGACTTGACACCAGAGAGACTGAATACCGCACTGAGTCAATGCGGTCTTAGCCTCTCTGGTGTCAACACTCTGTCTGATTTTGGATTTTTTTTTTTTTTCCAAAATCAGACTTGACACCAGAGAGGCTGAATACCGCACTGAGTCAATGCGGTCTTAGCCTCTCTGGTGTCAACACTCTGTCTGATTTTGGATTTTTTTTTTTTTTTTCCAAAATCAGACTTGACACCAGAGAGGCTGAATACCGCACTGAGTCAATGCGGTCTTAGCCTCTCTGGTCTCAACACTCTGTCTGATTTTGGATTTTTTTTTTTTTTTTTTTCCAAAATCAGACTTGACACCAGAGAGGCTGAATACCGCACTGAGTCAATGCGGTCTTAGCCTCTCTGGTCTTTTTTTTTTTTCCAAAATCAGACTTGACACCAGAGAGGCTGAATACCGCACTGAGTCAATGCGGTCTTAGCCTCTCTGGTGTCAACACTCTGTCTGATTTTGGATTTTTTTTTTTTTTTTTCTAAAATCAGACTTGACACCAGAGAGGCTGAATACCGCACTGAGTCAATGCGGTCTTAGCCTCTCTGGTCTCAACACTCTGTCTGATTTTGGATTTTTTTTTTTTTTCCAAAATCAGACTTGACACCAGAGAGGCTGAATACCGCACTGAGTCAATGCGGTCTTAGCCTCTCTGGTGTCAACACTCTGTCTGATTTTGGATTTTTTTTTTTTTTTTTTTTCCAAAATCAGACTTGACACCAGAGAGGCTGAATACTGCACTGAGTCAATGCGGTCTTAGCCTCTCTGGTCTCAACACTCTGTCTGATTTTTGTTTTTTTTTTTTTTTTTTCCAAAATCAGACTTGACACCAGAGAGGCTGAATACCGCACTGAGTCAATGCGGTCTTAGCCTCTCTGGTCTCAACACTGTCTGATTTTGGATTTTTTTTTTTTTTTTTCCAAAATCAGACTTGACACCAGAGAGGCTGAATACCGCACTGAGTCAATGCGGTCTTAGCCTCTCTGGTGTCAACACTCTGTCTGATTTTGGATTTTTTTTTTTTTTTTCCAAAATCAGACTTGACACCAGAGAGACTGAATACCGCACTGAGTCAATGCGGTCTTAGCCTCTCTGGTGTCAACACTCTGTCTGATTTTGGATTTTTTTTTTTTTTCCAAAATCAGACTTGACACCAGAGAGGCTGAATACCGCACTGAGTCAATGCGGTCTTAGCCTCTCTGGTGTCAACACTCTGTCTGATTTTGGATTTTTTTTTTTTTTTTCCAAAATCAGACTTGACACCAGAGAGGCTGAATACCGCACTGAGTCAATGCGGTCTTAGCCTCTCTGGTCTCAACACTCTGTCTGATTTTGGATTTTTTTTTTTTTTTTTTTCCAAAATCAGACTTGACACCAGAGAGGCTGAATACCGCACTGAGTCAATGCGGTCTTAGCCTCTCTGGTCTTTTTTTTTTTTCCAAAATCAGACTTGACACCAGAGAGGCTGAATACCGCACTGAGTCAATGCGGTCTTAGCCTCTCTGGTCTCAACACTCTGTCTGATTTTGGATTTTTTTTTTTTTTTTTTTCCAAAATCAGACTTGACACCAGAGAGGCTGCATACCGCACTGAGTCAATGCGCTCTTAGCCTCTCTGGTCTCAACACTCTGTCTGATTTTGGATTTCTTTTTTTTTTCTTCCAAAATCAGACTTGACACCAGAGAGGCTGAATACCGCACTGAGTCAATGCGGTCTTAGCCTCTCTGGTGTCAACACTCTGTCTGATTTTGGATTTTTTTTTTTTTTTTCCAAAATCAGACTTGACACCAGAGAGGCTGAATACTGCACTGAGTCAATGCGGTCTTAGCCTCTCTGGTGTCAACACTCTGTCTGATTTTGGATTTTTTTTTTTTTTTTTCCAAAATCAGACTTGACACCAGAGAGGCTGCATACTGCACTGAGTCAATGCGCTCTTAGCCTCTCTGGTCTCAACACTCTGTCTGATTTTGGATTTTTTTTTTTTTTTTCCAAAATCAGACTTGACACCAGAGAGGCTGAATACTGCACTGAGTCAATGCGGTCTTAGCCTCTCTGGTGTCAACACTCTGTCTGATTTTGGATTTTTTTTTTTTTTTCCAAAATCAGACTTGACACCAGAGAGGCTGAATACCGCACTGAGTCAATGCGGTCTTAGCCTCTCTGGTGTCAACACTCTGTCTGATTTTGGATTTTTTTTTTTTTTTTTTCCAAAATCAGACTTGACACCAGAGAGGCTGAATACCGCACTGAGTCAATGCGGTCTTAGCCTCTCTGGTCTCAACACTCTGTCTGATTTTGGATTTTTTTTTTTTTTTTTCCAAAATCAGACTTGACACCAGAGACTGCATACCGCACTGAGTCAATGCGCTCTTAGCCTCTCTGGTCTCAACACTCTGTCTGATTTTGGATTTTTTTTTTTTTTTTCCAAAATCAGACTTGACACCAGAGAGGCTGAATACCGCACTGAGTCAATGCGGTCTTAGCCTCTCTGGTGTCAACACTCTGTCTGATTTTGGATTTTTTTTTTTTTTTCCAAAATCAGACTTGACACCAGAGAGGCTGAATACCGCACTGAGTCAATGCGGTCTTAGCCTCTCTGGTGTCAACACTCTGTCTGATTTTGGATTTTTTTTTTTTTTCCAAAATCAGACTTGACACCAGAGAGGCTAAATACCGCACTGAGTCAATGCGGTCTTAGCCTCTCTGGTCTCAACACTGTCTGATTTTGGATTTTTTTTTTTTTTTTTCCAAAATCAGACTTGACACCAGAGAGGCTGAATACCGCACTGAGTCAATGCGGTCTTAGCCTCTCTGGTGTCAACACTCTGTCTGATTTTGGATTTTTTTTTTTTTTTTCCAAAATCAGACTTGACACCAGAGAGACTGAATACCGCACTGAGTCAATGCGGTCTTAGCCTCTCTGGTGTCAACACTCTGTCTGATTTTGGATTTTTTTTTTTTTTCCAAAATCAGACTTGACACCAGAGAGGCTGAATACCGCACTGAGTCAATGCGGTCTTAGCCTCTCTGGTGTCAACACTCTGTCTGATTTTGGATTTTTTTTTTTTTTTTCCAAAATCAGACTTGACACCAGAGAGGCTGAATACCGCACTGAGTCAATGCGGTCTTAGCCTCTCTGGTCTCAACACTCTGTCTGATTTTGGATTTTTTTTTTTTTTTTTTTCCAAAATCAGACTTGACACCAGAGAGGCTGAATACCGCACTGAGTCAATGCGGTCTTAGCCTCTCTGGTCTTTTTTTTTTTTCCAAAATCAGACTTGACACCAGAGAGGCTGAATACCGCACTGAGTCAATGCGGTCTTAGCCTCTCTGGTCTCAACACTCTGTCTGATTTTGGATTTTTTTTTTTTTTTTTTTCCAAAATCAGACTTGACACCAGAGAGGCTGCATACCGCACTGAGTCAATGCGCTCTTAGCCTCTCTGGTCTCAACACTCTGTCTGATTTTGGATTTCTTTTTTTTTTCTTCCAAAATCAGACTTGACACCAGAGAGGCTGAATACCGCACTGAGTCAATGCGGTCTTAGCCTCTCTGGTGTCAACACTCTGTCTGATTTTGGATTTTTTTTTTTTTTTTTTCCAAAATCAGACTTGACACCAGAGAGGCTGAATACTGCACTGAGTCAATGCGGTCTTAGCCTCTCTGGTCTCAACACTCTGTCTGATTTTTGATTTTTTTTTTTTTTTTTCCAAAATCAGACTTGACACCAGAGAGGCTGAATACCGCACTGAGTCAATGCGGTCTTAGCCTCTCTGGTGTCAACACTCTGTCTGATTTTGGATTTTTTTTTTTTTTTTCCAAAATCAGACTTGACACCAGAGAGACTGAATACCGCACTGAGTCAATGCGGTCTTAGCCTCTCTGGTGTCAACACTCTGTCTGATTTTGGATTTTTTATTTTTTTCCAAAATCAGACTTGACACCAGAGAGGCTGAATACCGCACTGAGTCAATGCGGTCTTAGCCTCTCTGGTGTCAACACTCTGTCTGATTTTGGATTTTTTTTTTTTTTTTTCAAAATCAGACTTGACACCAGAGAGGCTGAATACCGCACTGAGTCAATGCGGTCTTAGCCTCTCTGGTCTCAACACTCTGTCTGATTTTGGATTTTTTTTTTTTTTTTTTTCCAAAATCAGACTTGACACCAGAGAGGCTGAATACCGCACTGAGTCAATGCGGTCTTAGCCTCTCTGGTCTTTTTTTTTTTTCCAAAATCAGACTTGACACCAGAGAGGCTGAATACCGCACTGAGTCAATGCGGTCTTAGCCTCTCTGGTGTCAACACTCTGTCTGATTTTGGATTTTTTTTTTTTTTTTTCCAAAATCAGACTTGACACCAGAGAGGCTGAATACCGCACTGAGTCAATGCGGTCTTAGCCTCTCTGGTCTCAACACTCTGTCTGATTTTGGATTTTTTTTTTTTTTTTTTCCAAAATCAGACTTGACACCAGAGAGGCTGAATACCGCACTGAGTCAATGCGGTCTTAGCCTCTCTGGTGTCAACACTCTGTCTGATTTTGGATTTTTTTTTTTTTTTCCCAAAATCAGACTTGACACCAGAGAGGCTGAATACTGCACTGAGTCAATGCGGTCTTAGCCTCTCTGGTGTCAACACTCTGTCTGATTTTGGATTTTTTTTTTTTTTATTTCCAAAATCAGACTTGACACCAGAGAGGCTGCATACCGCACTGAGTCAATGCGCTCTTAGCCTCTCTGGTCTCAACACTCTGTCTGATTTTGGATTTTTTTTTTTTTTTTCCAAAATCAGACTTGACACCAGAGAGGCTGAATACCGCACTGAGTCAATGCGGTCTTAGCCTCTCTGGTGTCAACACTCTGTCTGATTTTGGATTTTTTTTTTTTTTTCCAAAATCAGACTTGACACCAGAGAGGCTGAATACCGCACTGAGTCAATGCGGTCTTAGCCTCTCTGGTGTCAACACTCTGTCTGATTTTGGATTATTTTTTTTTTTTCCAAAATCAGACTTGACACCAGAGAGGCTGAATACCGCACTGAGTCAATGCGGTCTTAGCCTCTCTGGTGTCAACACTCTGTCTGATTTTGGATTTTTTTTTTTTTTCCAAAATCAGACTTGACACCAGAGAGGCTGAATACCGCACTGAGTCAATGCGGTCTTAGCCTCTCTGGTGTCAACACTCTGTCTGATTTTGGATTTTTTTTTTTTTTTTTTTCCAAAATCAGACTTGACACCAGAGAGGCTGAATACTGCACTGAGTCAATGCGGTCTTAGCCTCTCTGGTCTCAACACTCTGTCTGATTTTTGATTTTTTTTTTTTTTTTCCAAAATCAGACTTGACACCAGAGAGGCTGAATACCGCACTGAGTCAATGCGGTCTTAGCCTCTCTGGTCTCAACACTGTCTGATTTTGGATTTTTTTTTTTTTTTTTCCAAAATCAGACTTGACACCAGAGAGGCTGAATACCGCACTGAGTCAATGCGGTCTTAGCCTCTCTGGTCTCAACACTCTGATTTTGGATTTTTTTTTTTTTTCCCAAAATCAGACTTGACACCAGAGAGGCTGAATACCGCACTGAGTCAATGCGGTCTTAGCCTCTCTGGTGTCAACACTCTGTCTGATTTTGGATTTTTTTTTTTTTTTCCCAAAATCAGACTTGACACCAGAGAGGCTGAATACCGCACTGAGTCAATGCGGTCTTAGCCTCTCTGGTGTCAACACTCTGTCTGATTTTGGATTTTTTTTTTTTTTTTTTCCAAAATCAGACTTGACACCAGAGAGGCTGCATACCGCACTGAGTCAATGCGCTCTTAGCCTCTCTGGTCTCAACACTCTGTCTGATTTTGGATTTTTTTTTTTTTTTTTTTCCAAAATCAGACTTGACACCAGAGAGGCTGAATACCGCACTGAGTCAATGCGGTCTTAGCCTCTCTGGTGTCAACACTCTGTCTGATTTTGGATTTTTTTTTTTTTTTCCAAAATCAGACTTGACACCAGAGAGGCTGAATACCGCACTGAGTCAATGCGGTCTTAGCCTCTCTGGTGTCAACACTCTGTCTGATTTTGGATTTTTTTTTTTTTTTCCAAAATCAGACTTGACACCAGAGAGGCTGAATACCGCACTGAGTCAATGCGGTCTTAGCCTCTCTGGTGTCAACACTCTGTCTGATTTTGGATTTTTTTTTTTTTTCCAAAATCAGACTTGACACCAGAGAGGCTGAATACCGCACTGAGTCAATGCGGTCTTAGCCTCTCTGGTGTCAACACTCTGTCTGATTTTGGATTTTTTTTTTTTTTTTTTTCCAAAATCAGACTTGACACCAGAGAGGCTGAATACTGCACTGAGTCAATGCGGTCTTAGCCTCTCTGGTCTCAACACTCTGTCTGATTTTTGATTTTTGATTTTTTTTTTCCAAAATCAGACTTGACACCAGAGAGGCTGAATACCGCACTGAGTCAATGCGGTCTTAGCCTCTCTGGTCTCAACACTGTCTGATTTTGGATTTTTTTTTTTTTTTTTCCAAAATCAGACTTGACACCAGAGAGGCTGAATACCGCACTGAGTCAATGCGGTCTTAGCCTCTCTGGTGTCAACACTCTGTCTGATTTTGGATTTTTTTTTTTTTTTTCCAAAATCAGACTTGACACCAGAGAGACTGAATACCGCACTGAGTCAATGCGGTCTTAGCCTCTCTGGTGTCAACACTCTGTCTGATTTTGGATTTTTTTTTTTTTTCCAAAATCAGACTTGACACCAGAGAGGCTGAATACCGCACTGAGTCAATGCGGTCTTAGCCTCTCTGGTGTCAACACTCTGTCTGATTTTGGATTTTTTTTTTTTTTTTCCAAAATCAGACTTGACACCAGAGAGGCTGAATACCGCACTGAGTCAATGCGGTCTTAGCCTCTCTGGTCTCAACACTCTGTCTGATTTTGGATTTTTTTTTTTTTTTTTTTCCAAAATCAGACTTGACACCAGAGAGGCTGAATACCGCACTGAGTCAATGCGGTCTTAGCCTCTCTGGTCTTTTTTTTTTTTCCAAAATCAGACTTGACACCAGAGAGGCTGAATACCGCACTGAGTCAATGCGGTCTTAGCCTCTCTGGTGTCAACACTCTGTCTGATTTTGGATTTTTTTTTTTTTTTTTCTAAAATCAGACTTGACACCAGAGAGGCTGAATACCGCACTGAGTCAATGCGGTCTTAGCCTCTCTGGTCTCAACACTCTGTCTGATTTTGGATTTTTTTTTTTTTTCCAAAATCAGACTTGACACCAGAGAGGCTGAATACCGCACTGAGTCAATGCGGTCTTAGCCTCTCTGGTGTCAACACTCTGTCTGATTTTGGATTTTTTTTTTTTTTTTTTTTCCAAAATCAGACTTGACACCAGAGAGGCTGAATACTGCACTGAGTCAATGCGGTCTTAGCCTCTCTGGTCTCAACACTCTGTCTGATTTTTGATTTTTTTTTTTTTTTTTCCAAAATCAGACTTGACACCAGAGAGGCTGAATACCGCACTGAGTCAATGCGGTCTTAGCCTCTCTGGTCTCAACACTGTCTGATTTTGGATTTTTTTTTTTTTTTTTCCAAAATCAGACTTGACACCAGAGAGGCTGAATACCGCACTGAGTCAATGCGGTCTTAGCCTCTCTGGTGTCAACACTCTGTCTGATTTTGGATTTTTTTTTTTTTTTTCCAAAATCAGACTTGACACCAGAGAGACTGAATACCGCACTGAGTCAATGCGGTCTTAGCCTCTCTGGTGTCAACACTCTGTCTGATTTTGGATTTTTTTTTTTTTTCCAAAATCAGACTTGACACCAGAGAGGCTGAATACCGCACTGAGTCAATGCGGTCTTAGCCTCTCTGGTGTCAACACTCTGTCTGATTTTGGATTTTTTTTTTTTTTTTCCAAAATCAGACTTGACACCAGAGAGGCTGAATACCGCACTGAGTCAATGCGGTCTTAGCCTCTCTGGTCTCAACACTCTGTCTGATTTTGGATTTTTTTTTTTTTTTTTTTCCAAAATCAGACTTGACACCAGAGAGGCTGAATACCGCACTGAGTCAATGCGGTCTTAGCCTCTCTGGTCTTTTTTTTTTTTCCAAAATCAGACTTGACACCAGAGAGGCTGAATACCGCACTGAGTCAATGCGGTCTTAGCCTCTCTGGTCTCAACACTCTGTCTGATTTTGGATTTTTTTTTTTTTTTTTTTCCAAAATCAGACTTGACACCAGAGAGGCTGCATACCGCACTGAGTCAATGCGCTCTTAGCCTCTCTGGTCTCAACACTCTGTCTGATTTTGGATTTCTTTTTTTTTTCTTCCAAAATCAGACTTGACACCAGAGAGGCTGAATACCGCACTGAGTCAATGCGGTCTTAGCCTCTCTGGTGTCAACACTCTGTCTGATTTTGGATTTTTTTTTTTTTTTCCAAAATCAGACTTGACACCAGAGAGGCTGAATACTGCACTGAGTCAATGCGGTCTTAGCCTCTCTGGTGTCAACACTCTGTCTGATTTTGGATTTTTTTTTTTTTTTTTCCAAAATCAGACTTGACACCAGAGAGGCTGCATACTGCACTGAGTCAATGCGCTCTTAGCCTCTCTGGTCTCAACACTCTGTCTGATTTTGGATTTTTTTTTTTTTTTTCCAAAATCAGACTTGACACCAGAGAGGCTGAATACTGCACTGAGTCAATGCGGTCTTAGCCTCTCTGGTGTCAACACTCTGTCTGATTTTGGATTTTTTTTTTTTTTTCCAAAATCAGACTTGACACCAGAGAGGCTGAATACCGCACTGAGTCAATGCGGTCTTAGCCTCTCTGGTGTCAACACTCTGTCTGATTTTGGATTTTTTTTTTTTTTTTTTCCAAAATCAGACTTGACACCAGAGAGGCTGAATACCGCACTGAGTCAATGCGGTCTTAGCCTCTCTGGTCTCAACACTCTGTCTGATTTTGGATTTTTTTTTTTTTTTTTCCAAAATCAGACTTGACACCAGAGACTGCATACCGCACTGAGTCAATGCGCTCTTAGCCTCTCTGGTCTCAACACTCTGTCTGATTTTGGATTTTTTTTTTTTTTTTCCAAAATCAGACTTGACACCAGAGAGGCTGAATACCGCACTGAGTCAATGCGGTCTTAGCCTCTCTGGTGTCAACACTCTGTCTGATTTTGGATTTTTTTTTTTTTTTCCAAAATCAGACTTGACACCAGAGAGGCTGAATACCGCACTGAGTCAATGCGGTCTTAGCCTCTCTGGTGTCAACACTCTGTCTGATTTTGGATTTTTTTTTTTTTTCCAAAATCAGACTTGACACCAGAGAGGCTAAATACCGCACTGAGTCAATGCGGTCTTAGCCTCTCTGGTCTCAACACTGTCTGATTTTGGATTTTTTTTTTTTTTTTTCCAAAATCAGACTTGACACCAGAGAGGCTGAATACCGCACTGAGTCAATGCGGTCTTAGCCTCTCTGGTGTCAACACTCTGTCTGATTTTGGATTTTTTTTTTTTTTTTCCAAAATCAGACTTGACACCAGAGAGACTGAATACCGCACTGAGTCAATGCGGTCTTAGCCTCTCTGGTGTCAACACTCTGTCTGATTTTGGATTTTTTTTTTTTTTCCAAAATCAGACTTGACACCAGAGAGGCTGAATACCGCACTGAGTCAATGCGGTCTTAGCCTCTCTGGTGTCAACACTCTGTCTGATTTTGGATTTTTTTTTTTTTTTTTCCAAAATCAGACTTGACACCAGAGAGGCTGAATACCGCACTGAGTCAATGCGGTCTTAGCCTCTCTGGTCTCAACACTCTGTCTGATTTTGGATTTTTTTTTTTTTTTTTTTCCAAAATCAGACTTGACACCAGAGAGGCTGAATACCGCACTGAGTCAATGCGGTCTTAGCCTCTCTGGTCTTTTTTTTTTTTCCAAAATCAGACTTGACACCAGAGAGGCTGAATACCGCACTGAGTCAATGCGGTCTTAGCCTCTCTGGTCTCAACACTCTGTCTGATTTTGGATTTTTTTTTTTTTTTTTTTCCAAAATCAGACTTGACACCAGAGAGGCTGCATACCGCACTGAGTCAATGCGCTCTTAGCCTCTCTGGTCTCAACACTCTGTCTGATTTTGGATTTCTTTTTTTTTTCTTCCAAAATCAGACTTGACACCAGAGAGGCTGAATACCGCACTGAGTCAATGCGGTCTTAGCCTCTCTGGTGTCAACACTCTGTCTGATTTTGGATTTTTTTTTTTTTTTCCAAAATCAGACTTGACACCAGAGAGGCTGAATACTGCACTGAGTCAATGCGGTCTTAGCCTCTCTGGTGTCAACACTCTGTCTGATTTTGGATTTTTTTTTTTTTTTTTCCAAAATCAGACTTGACACCAGAGAGGCTGCATACTGCACTGAGTCAATGCGCTCTTAGCCTCTCTGGTCTCAACACTCTGTCTGATTTTGGATTTTTTTTTTTTTTTTCCAAAATCAGACTTGACACCAGAGAGGCTGAATACTGCACTGAGTCAATGCGGTCTTAGCCTCTCTGGTGTCAACACTCTGTCTGATTTTGGATTTTTTTTTTTTTTTCCAAAATCAGACTTGACACCAGAGAGGCTGAATACCGCACTGAGTCAATGCGGTCTTAGCCTCTCTGGTGTCAACACTCTGTCTGATTTTGGATTTTTTTTTTTTTTTTTTCCAAAATCAGACTTGACACCAGAGAGGCTGAATACCGCACTGAGTCAATGCGGTCTTAGCCTCTCTGGTCTCAACACTCTGTCTGATTTTGGATTTTTTTTTTTTTTTTTCCAAAATCAGACTTGACACCAGAGACTGCATACCGCACTGAGTCAATGCGCTCTTAGCCTCTCTGGTCTCAACACTCTGTCTGATTTTGGATTTTTTTTTTTTTTTTCCAAAATCAGACTTGACACCAGAGAGGCTGAATACCGCACTGAGTCAATGCGGTCTTAGCCTCTCTGGTGTCAACACTCTGTCTGATTTTGGATTTTTTTTTTTTTTTCCAAAATCAGACTTGACACCAGAGAGGCTGAATACCGCACTGAGTCAATGCGGTCTTAGCCTCTCTGGTGTCAACACTCTGTCTGATTTTGGATTTTTTTTTTTTTTCCAAAATCAGACTTGACACCAGAGAGGCTAAATACCGCACTGAGTCAATGCGGTCTTAGCCTCTCTGGTCTCAACACTCTGTCTGATTTTGGATTTTTTTTTTTTTTTTTCCAAAATCAGACTTGACACCAGAGAGGCTGAATACCGCACTGAGTCAATGCGGTCTTAGCCTCTCTGGTGTCAACACTCTGTCTGATTTTGGATTTTTTTTTTTTTTTTTTTTCCAAAATCAGACTTGAAACCAGAGAGGCTGAATACCGCACTGAGTCAATGCGGTCTTAGCCTCTCTGGTGTCAACACTCTGTCTGATTTTGGATTTTTTTTTTTTTTTCCAAAATCAGACTTGACACCAGAGAGGCTGAATACCGCACTGAGTCAATGCGGTCTTAGCCTCTCTGGTGTCAACACTCTGTCTGATTTTGGATTTTTTTTTTTTTCCAAAATCAGACTTGACACCAGAGAGGCTGAATACCGCACTGAGTCAATGCGGTCTTAGCCTCTCTGGTGTCAACACTCTGTCTGATTTTGGATTTTTTTTTTTTTTCCCAAAATCAGACTTGACACCAGAGAGGCTGAATACCGCACTGAGTCAATGCGGTCTTAGCCTCTCTGGTGTCAACACTCTGTCTGATTTTGGATTTTTTTTTTTTTTTTTCCCAAAATCAGACTTGACACCAGAGAGGCTGCATACCGCACTGAGTCAATGCGCTCTTAGCCTCTCTGGTCTCAACACTCTGTCTGATTTTGGATTTTTTTTTTTTTTTTCCAAAATCAGACTTGACACCAGAGAGGCTGAATACCGCACTGAGTCAATGCGGTCTTAGCCTCTCTGGTGTCAACACTCTGTCTGATTTTGGATTTTTTTTTTTTTTTCCAAAATCAGACTTGACACCAGAGAGGCTGAATACCGCACTGAGTCAATGCGGTCTTAGCCTCTCTGGTGTCAACACTGTCTGATTTTGGATTTTTTTTTTTTTTCCAAAATCAGACTTGACACCAGAGAGGCTGAATACCGCACTGAGTCAATGCGGTCTTAGCCTCTCTGGTGTCAACACTCTGTCTGATTTTGGATTTTTTTTTTTTTTTTTCCAAAATCAGACTTGACACCAGAGAGGCTGAATACCGCACTGAGTCAATGCGGTCTTAGCCTCTCTGGTGTCAACACTCTGTCTGATTTTGGATTTTTTTTTTTTTTTTTCCAAAATCAGACTTGACACCAGAGAGGCTGAATACCGCACTGAGTCAATGCGGTCTTAGCCTCTCTGGTCTCAACACTCTGTCTGATTTTGGATTTTTTTTTTTTTTTTTCCAAAATCAGACTTGACACCAGAGAGGCTGAATACCGCACTGAGTCAATGCGGTCTTAGCCTCTCTGGTCTCAACACTGTCTGATTTTGGATTTTTTTTTTTTTTTTCCAAAATCAGACTTGACACCAGAGAGGCTGAATACCGCACTGAGTCAATGCGGTCTTAGCCTCTCTGGTGTCAACACTCTGTCTGATTTTGGATTTTTTTTTTTTTTTTCCAAAATCAGACTTGACACCAGAGAGACTGAATACCGCACTGAGTCAATGCGGTCTTAGCCTCTCTGGTGTCAACACTCTGTCTGATTTTGGATTTTTTTTTTTTTCCCAAAATCAGACTTGACACCAGAGAGGCTGAATACCGCACTGAGTCAATGCGGTCTTAGCCTCTCTGGTGTCAACACTCTGTCTGATTTTGGATTTTTTTTTTTTTTTTCCAAAATCAGACTTGACACCAGAGAGGCTGAATACCGCACTGAGTCAATGCGGTCTTAGCCTCTCTGGTCTCAACACTCTGTCTGATTTTGGATTTTTTTTTTTTTTTTTTCCAAAATCAGACTTGACACCAGAGAGGCTGAATACCGCACTGAGTCAATGCGGTCTTAGCCTCTCTGGTCTTTTTTTTTTTTCCAAAATCAGACTTGACACCAGAGAGGCTGAATACTGCACTGAGTCAATGCGGTCTTAGCCTCTCTGGTGTCAACACTCTGTCTGATTTTGGATTTTTTTTTTTTTTTTTTCCAAAATCAGACTTGACACCAGAGAGGCTGAATACCGCACTGAGTCAATGCGGTCTTAGCCTCTCTGGTGTCAACACTCTGTCTGATTTTGGATTTTTTTTTTTTTTTTTCCAAAATCAGACTTGACACCAGAGAGGCTGAATACCGCACTGAGTCAATGCGGTCTTAGCCTCTCTGGTCTCAACACTCTGTCTGATTTTGGATTTTTTTTTTTTTTTTTCCAAAATCAGACTTGACACCAGAGAGGCTGAATACCGCACTGAGTCAATGCGGTCTTAGCCTCTCTGGTCTCAACACTGTCTGATTTTGGATTTTTTTTTTTTTTTTCCAAAATCAGACTTGACACCAGAGAGGCTGAATACCGCACTGAGTCAATGCGGTCTTAGCCTCTCTGGTGTCAACACTCTGTCTGATTTTGGATTTTTTTTTTTTTTTTCCAAAATCAGACTTGACACCAGAGAGACTGAATACCGCACTGAGTCAATGCGGTCTTAGCCTCTCTGGTGTCAACACTCTGTCTGATTTTGGATTTTTTTTTTTTTTCCCAAAATCAGACTTGACACCAGAGAGGCTGAATACCGCACTGAGTCAATGCGGTCTTAGCCTCTCTGGTGTCAACACTCTGTCTGATTTTGGATTTTTTTTTTTTTTTTCCAAAATCAGACTTGACACCAGAGAGGCTGAATACCGCACTGAGTCAATGCGGTCTTAGCCTCTCTGGTCTCAACACTCTGTCTGATTTTGGATTTTTTTTTTTTTTTTTTTCCAAAATCAGACTTGACACCAGAGAGGCTGAATACCGCACTGAGTCAATGCGGTCTTAGCCTCTCTGGTCTTTTTTTTTTTTCCAAAATCAGACTTGACACCAGATAGGCTGAATACTGCACTGAGTCAATGCGGTCTTAGCCTCTCTGGTGTCAACACTCTGTCTGATTTTGGATTTTTTTTTTTTTTTTTTCAAAAATCAGACTTGACACCAGAGAGGCTGAATACCGCACTGAGTCAATGCGGTCTTAGCCTCTCTGGTGTCAACACTCTGTCTGATTTTGGATTTTTTTTTTTTTTTTTTCCAAAATCAGACTTGACACCAGAGAGGCTGCATACCGCACTGAGTCAATGCGCTCTTAGCCTCTCTGGTCTCAACACTCTGTCTGATTTTGGATTTTTTTTTTTTTTTTCCAAAATCAGACTTGACACCAGAGAGGCTGAATACCGCACTGAGTCAATGCGGTCTTAGCCTCTCTGGTGTCAACACTCTGTCTGATTTTGGATTTTTTTTTTTTTTTCCAAAATCAGACTTGACACCAGAGAGGCTGAATACCGCACTGAGTCAATGCGGTCTTAGCCTCTCTGGTGTCAACACTCTGTCTGATTTTGGATTTTTTTTTTTTTTTTTTCCAAAATCAGACTTGACACCAGAGAGGCTGAATACCGCACTGAGTCAATGCGGTCTTAGCCTCTCTGGTCTCAACACTCTGTCTGATTTTGGATTTTTTTTTTTTTTTTTTTCCAAAATCAGACTTGACACCAGAGAGGCTGCATACCGCACTGAGTCAATGCGCTCTTAGCCTCTCTGGTCTCAACACTCTGTCTGATTTTGGATTTTTTTTTTTTTTTTCCAAAATCAGACTTGACACCAGAGAGGCTGAATACCGCACTGAGTCAATGCGGTCTTAGCCTCTCTGGTGTCAACACTCTGTCTGATTTTGGATTTTTTTTTTTTTTTCCAAAATCAGACTTGACACCAGAGAGGCTGAATACCGCACTGAGTCAATGCGGTCTTAGCCTCTCTGGTGTCAACACTCTGTCTGATTTTGGATTTTTTTTTTTTTTTTTTCCAAAATCAGACTTGACACCAGAGAGGCTGCATACCGCACTGAGTCAATGCGCTCTTAGCCTCTCTGGTCTCAACACTCTGTCTGATTTTGGATTTTTTTTTTTTTTTTCCAAAATCAGACTTGAAACCAGAGAGGCTGAATACCGCACTGAGTCAATGCGGTCTTAGCCTCTCTGGTGTCAACACTCTGTCTGATTTTGGATTTTTTTTTTTTTTTCCAAAATCAGACTTGACACCAGAGAGGCTGAATACCGCACTGAGTCAATGCGGTCTTAGCCTCTCTGGTGTCAACACTCTGTCTGATTTTGGATTTTTTTTTTTTTTCCAAAATCAGACTTGACACCAGAGAGGCTGAATACCGCACTGAGTCAATGCGGTCTTAGCCTCTCTGGTGTCAACACTCTGTCTGATTTTGGATTTTTTTTTTTTTTTCCCAAAATCAGACTTGACACCAGAGAGGCTGAATACCGCACTGAGTCAATGCGGTCTTAGCCTCTCTGGTGTCAACACTCTGTCTGATTTTGGATTTTTTTTTTTTTTTTTCCCAAAATCAGACTTGACACCAGAGAGGCTGCATACCGCACTGAGTCAATGCGCTCTTAGCCTCTCTGGTCTCAACACTCTGTCTGATTTTGGATTTTTTTTTTTTTTTTTTCCAAAATCAGACTTGACACCAGAGAGGCTGAATACCGCACTGAGTCAATGCGGTCTTAGCCTCTCTGGTGTCAACACTCTGTCTGATTTTGGATTTTTTTTTTTTTTTTTTCCAAAATCAGACTTGACACCAGAGAGGCTGCATACCGCACTGAGTCAATGCGCTCTTAGCCTCTCTGGTCTCAACACTCTGTCTGATTTTGGATTTTTTTTTTTTTTTTCCAAAATCAGACTTGACACCAGAGAGGCTGAATACCGCACTGAGTCAATGCGGTCTTAGCCTCTCTGGTGTCAACACTCTGTCTGATTTTGGATTTTTTTTTTTTTTTCCAAAATCAGACTTGACACCAGAGAGGCTGAATACCGCACTGAGTCAATGCGGTCTTAGCCTCTCTGGTGTCAACACTCTGTCTGATTTTGGATTTTTTTTTTTTTTTTTTCCAAAATCAGACTTGACACCAGAGAGGCTGAATACCGCACTGAGTCCATGCGGTCTTAGCCTCTCTGGTCTCAACACTCTGTCTGATTTTGGATTTTTTTTTTTTTTTTTTTCCAAAATCAGACTTGACACCAGAGAGGCTGCATACCGCACTGAGTCAATGCGCTCTTAGCCTCTCTGGTCTCAACACTCTGTCTGATTTTGGATTTTTTTTTTTTTTTTCCAAAATCAGACTTGACACCAGAGAGGCTGAATACCGCACTGAGTCAATGCGGTCTTAGCCTCTCTGGTGTCAACACTCTGTCTGATTTTGGATTTTTTTTTTTTTTTCCAAAATCAGACTTGACACCAGAGAGGCTGAATACCGCACTGAGTCAATGCGGTCTTAGCCTCTCTGGTGTCAACACTCTGTCTGATTTTGGATTTTTTTTTTTTTTTTTCCAAAATCAGACTTGACACCAGAGAGGCTGCATACCGCACTGAGTCAATGCGCTCTTAGCCTCTCTGGTCTCAACACTCTGTCTGATTTTGGATTTTTTTTTTTTTTTTCCAAAATCAGACTTGAAACCAGAGAGGCTGAATACCGCACTGAGTCAATGCGGTCTTAGCCTCTCTGGTGTCAACACTCTGTCTGATTTTGGATTTTTTTTTTTTTTCCAAAATCAGACTTGACACCAGAGAGGCTGAATACCGCACTGAGTCAATGCGGTCTTAGCCTCTCTGGTGTCAACACTCTGTCTGATTTTGGATTTTTTTTTTTTTTCCAAAATCAGACTTGACACCAGAGAGGCTGAATACCGCACTGAGTCAATGCGGTCTTAGCCTCTCTGGTGTCAACACTCTGTCTGATTTTGGATTTTTTTTTTTTTTCCCAAAATCAGACTTGACACCAGAGAGGCTGAATACCGCACTGAGTCAATGCGGTCTTAGCCTCTCTGGTGTCAACACTCTGTCTGATTTTGGATTTTTTTTTTTTTTTTTCCCAAAATCAGACTTGACACCAGAGAGGCTGCATACCGCACTGAGTCAATGCGCTCTTAGCCTCTCTGGTCTCAACACTCTGTCTGATTTTGGATTTTTTTTTTTTTTTTCCAAAATCAGACTTGACACCAGAGAGGCTGAATACCGCACTGAGTCAATGCGGTCTTAGCCTCTCTGGTGTCAACACTCTGTCTGATTTTGGATTTTTTTTTTTTTTTCCAAAATCAGACTTGACACCAGAGAGGCTGAATACCGCACTGAGTCAATGCGGTCTTAGCCTCTCTGGTGTCAACACTGTCTGATTTTGGATTTTTTTTTTTTTTCCAAAATCAGACTTGACACCAGAGAGGCTGAATACCGCACTGAGTCAATGCGGTCTTAGCCTCTCTGGTGTCAACACTCTGTCTGATTTTGGATTTTTTTTTTTTTTTTTCCAAAATCAGACTTGACACCAGAGAGGCTGAATACCGCACTGAGTCAATGCGGTCTTAGCCTCTCTGGTGTCAACACTCTGTCTGATTTTGGATTTTTTTTTTTTTTTTTCCAAAATCAGACTTGACACCAGAGAGGCTGAATACCGCACTGAGTCAATGCGGTCTTAGCCTCTCTGGTCTCAACACTCTGTCTGATTTTGGATTTTTTTTTTTTTTTTTCCAAAATCAGACTTGACACCAGAGAGGCTGAATACCGCACTGAGTCAATGCGGTCTTAGCCTCTCTGGTCTCAACACTGTCTGATTTTGGATTTTTTTTTTTTTTTTCCAAAATCAGACTTGACACCAGAGAGGCTGAATACCGCACTGAGTCAATGCGGTCTTAGCCTCTCTGGTGTCAACACTCTGTCTGATTTTGGATTTTTTTTTTTTTTTTCCAAAATCAGACTTGACACCAGAGAGACTGAATACCGCACTGAGTCAATGCGGTCTTAGCCTCTCTGGTGTCAACACTCTGTCTGATTTTGGATTTTTTTTTTTTTCCCAAAATCAGACTTGACACCAGAGAGGCTGAATACCGCACTGAGTCAATGCGGTCTTAGCCTCTCTGGTGTCAACACTCTGTCTGATTTTGGATTTTTTTTTTTTTTTTCCAAAATCAGACTTGACACCAGAGAGGCTGAATACCGCACTGAGTCAATGCGGTCTTAGCCTCTCTGGTCTCAACACTCTGTCTGATTTTGGATTTTTTTTTTTTTTTTTTTCCAAAATCAGACTTGACACCAGAGAGGCTGAATACCGCACTGAGTCAATGCGGTCTTAGCCTCTCTGGTCTTTTTTTTTTTTCCAAAATCAGACTTGACACCAGAGAGGCTGAATACTGCACTGAGTCAATGCGGTCTTAGCCTCTCTGGTGTCAACACTCTGTCTGATTTTGGATTTTTTTTTTTTTTTTTTCCAAAATCAGACTTGACACCAGAGAGGCTGAATACCGCACTGAGTCAATGCGGTCTTAGCCTCTCTGGTGTCAACACTCTGTCTGATTTTGGATTTTTTTTTTTTTTTTCCAAAATCAGACTTGACACCAGAGAGGCTGAATACCGCACTGAGTCAATGCGGTCTTAGCCTCTCTGGTCTCAACACTCTGTCTGATTTTGGATTTTTTTTTTTTTTTTCCCAAAATCAGACTTGACACCAGAGAGGCTGAATACCGCACTGAGTCAATGCAGTCTTAGCCTCTCTGGTCTCAACACTGTCTGATTTTGGATTTTTTTTTTTTTTTTCCAAAATCAGACTTGACACCAGAGAGGCTGAATACCGCACTGAGTCAATGCGGTCTTAGCCTCTCTGGTGTCAACACTCTGTCTGATTTTGGATTTTTTTTTTTTTTTTCCAAAATCAGACTTGACACCAGAGAGACTGAATACCGCACTGAGTCAATGCGGTCTTAGCCTCTCTGGTGTCAACACTCTGTCTGATTTTGGATTTTTTTTTTTTTCCCAAAATCAGACTTGACACCAGAGAGGCTGAATACCGCACTGAGTCAATGCGGTCTTAGCCTCTCTGGTGTCAACACTCTGTCTGATTTTGGATTTTTTTTTTTTTTTTCCAAAATCAGACTTGACACCAGAGAGGCTGAATACCGCACTGAGTCAATGCGGTCTTAGCCTCTCTGGTCTCAACACTCTGTCTGATTTTGGATTTTTTTTTTTTTTTTTTTCCAAAATCAGACTTGACACCAGAGAGGCTGAATACCGCACTGAGTCAATGCGGTCTTAGCCTCTCTGGTCTTTTTTTTTTTTCCAAAATCAGACTTGACACCAGATAGGCTGAATACTGCACTGAGTCAATGCGGTCTTAGCCTCTCTGGTGTCAACACTCTGTCTGATTTTGGATTTTTTTTTTTTTTTTTTCCAAAATCAGACTTGACACCAGAGAGGCTGAATACCGCACTGAGTCAATGCGGTCTTAGCCTCTCTGGTGTCAACACTCTGTCTGATTTTGGATTTATTTTTTTTTTTTTCCAAAATCAGACTTGACACCAGAGAGGCTGCATACCGCACTGAGTCAATGCGCTCTTAGCCTCTCTGGTCTCAACACTCTGTCTGATTTTGGATTTTTTTTTTTTTTTTCCAAAATCAGACTTGACACCAGAGAGGCTGAATACCGCACTGAGTCAATGCGGTCTTAGCCTCTCTGGTGTCAACACTCTGTCTGATTTTGGATTTTTTTTTTTTTTTCCAAAATCAGACTTGACACCAGAGAGGCTGAATACCGCACTGAGTCAATGCGGTCTTAGCCTCTCTGGTGTCAACACTCTGTCTGATTTTGGATTTTTTTTTTTTTTTTTTCCAAAATCAGACTTGACACCAGAGAGGCTGAATACCGCACTGAGTCAATGCGGTCTTAGCCTCTCTGGTCTCAACACTCTGTCTGATTTTGGATTTTTTTTTTTTTTTTTTCCAAAATCAGACTTGACACCAGAGAGGCTGCATACCGCACTGAGTCAATGCGCTCTTAGCCTCTCTGGTCTCAACACTCTGTCTGATTTTGGATTTTTTTTTTTTTTTTCCAAAATCAGACTTGACACCAGAGAGGCTGAATACCGCACTGAGTCAATGCGGTCTTAGCCTCTCTGGTGTCAACACTCTGTCTGATTTTGGATTTTTTTTTTTTTTTCCAAAATCAGACTTGACACCAGAGAGGCTGAATACCGCACTGAGTCAATGCGGTCTTAGCCTCTCTGGTGTCAACACTCTGTCTGATTTTGGATTTTTTTTTTTTTTTTTCCAAAATCAGACTTGACACCAGAGAGGCTGCATACCGCACTGAGTCAATGCGCTCTTAGCCTCTCTGGTCTCAACACTCTGTCTGATTTTGGATTTTTTTTTTTTTTTTCCAAAATCAGACTTGACACCAGAGAGGCTGAATACCGCACTGAGTCAATGCGGTCTTAGCCTCTCTGGTGTCAACACTCTGTCTGATTTTGGATATTTTTTTTTTTTTCCAAAATCAGACTTGACACCAGAGAGGCTGAATACCGCACTGAGTCAATGCGGTCTTAGCCTCTCTGGTCTCAACACTCTGTCTGATTTTGGATTTTTTTTTTTTTTTTTTTCCAAAATCAGACTTGACACCAGAGAGGCTGCATACCGCACTGAGTCAATGCGCTCTTAGCCTCTCTGGTCTCAACACTCTGTCTGATTTTGGATTTTTTTTTTTTTTTTTCCAAAATCAGACTTGACACCAGAGAGGCTGAATACCGCACTGAGTCAATGCGGTCTTAGCCTCTCTGGTGTCAACACTCTGTCTGATTTTGGATTTTTTTTTTTTTTTTTTCCAAAATCAGACTTGAAACCAGAGAGGCTGAATACCGCACTGAGTCAATGCGGTCTTAGCCTCTCTGGTGTCAACACTCTGTCTGATTTTGGATTTTTTTTTTTTTTCCAAAATCAGACTTGACACCAGAGAGGCTGAATACCGCACTGAGTCAATGCGGTCTTAGCCTCTCTGGTGTCAACACTCTGTCTGATTTTGGATTTTTTTTTTTTTCCAAAATCAGACTTGACACCAGAGAGGCTGAATACCGCACTGAGTCAATGCGGTCTTAGCCTCTCTGGTGTCAACACTCTGTCTGATTTTGGATTTTTTTTTTTTTTCCCAAAATCAGACTTGACACCAGAGAGGCTGAATACCGCACTGAGTCAATGCGGTCTTAGCCTCTCTGGTGTCAACACTCTGTCTGATTTTGGATTTTTTTTTTTTTTTTTCCAAAATCAGACTTGACACCAGAGAGGCTGCATACCGCACTGAGTCAATGCGCTCTTAGCCTCTCTGGTCTCAACACTCTGTCTGATTTTGGATTTTTTTTTTTTTTTTCCAAAATCAGACTTGACACCAGAGAGGCTGAATACTGCACTGAGTCAATGCGGTCTTAGCCTCTCTGGTGTCAACACTCTGTCTGATTTTGGATTTTTTTTTTTTTTTCCAAAATCAGACTTGACACCAGAGAGGCTGAATACCGCACTGAGTCAATGCGGTCTTAGCCTCTCTTGTGTCAACACTGTCTGATTTTGGATTTTTTTTTTTTTTCCAAAATCAGACTTGACACCAGAGAGGCTGAATACCGCACTGAGTCAATGCGGTCTTAGCCTCTCTGGTGTCAACACTCTGTCTGATTTTGGATTTTTTTTTTTTTTTCCAAAATCAGACTTGACACCAGAGAGGCTGAATACCGCACTGAGTCAATGCGGTCTTAGCCTCTCTGGTCTCAACACTCTGTCTGATTTTGGATTTTTTTTTTTTTTTTTTCCAAAATCAGACTTGACACCAGAGAGGCTGAATACCGCACTGAGTCAATGCGGTCTTAGCCTCTCTGGTCTTTTTTTTTTTTCCAAAATCAGACTTGACACCAGAGAGGCTGAATACCGCACTGAGTCAATGCGGTCTTAGCCTCTCTGGTGTCAACACTCTGTCTGATTTTGGATTTTTTTTTTTTTTTTTCCAAAATCAGACTTGACACCAGAGAGGCTGAATACCGCACTGAGTCAATGCGGTCTTAGCCTCTCTGGTCTCAACACTCTGTCTGATTTTGGATTTTTTTTTTTTTTTTTTTCCAAAATCAGACTTGACACCAGAGAGGCTGCATACCGCACTGAGTCAATGCGCTCTTAGCCTCTCTGGTCTCAACACTCTGTCTGATTTTGGATTTTTTTTTTTTTTTCCAAAATCAGACTTGACACCAGAGAGGCTGAATACCGCACTGAGTCAATGCGGTCTTAGCCTCTCTGGTGTCAACACTCTGTCTGATTTTGGATTTTTTTTTTTTTTTCCAAAATCAGACTTGACACCAGAGAGGCTGAATACCGCACTGAGTCAATGCGGTCTTAGCCTCTCTGGTGTCAACACTCTGTCTGATTTTGGATTTTTTTTTTTTTTTTTCCAAAATCAGACTTGACACCAGAGAGGCTGCATACCGCACTGAGTCAATGCGCTCTTAGCCTCTCTGGTCTCAACACTCTGTCTGATTTTGGATTTTTTTTTTTTTTTCCAAAATCAGACTTGACACCAGAGAGGCTGAATACCGCACTGAGTCAATGCGGTCTTAGCCTCTCTGGTGTCAACACTCTGTCTGATTTTGGATTTTTTTTTTTTTTTCCAAAATCAGACTTGACACCAGAGAGGCTGAATACCGCACTGAGTCAATGCGGTCTTAGCCTCTCTGGTGTCAACACTCTGTCTGATTTTGGATTTTTTTTTTTTTTTTTTCCAAAATCAGACTTGACACCAGAGAGGCTGAATACCGCACTGAGTCAATGCGGTCTTAGCCTCTCTGGTGTCAACACTCTGTCTGATTTTGGATTTTTATTTTTTTTCCAAAATCAGACTTGACACCAGAGAGGCTGAATACCGCACTGAGTCAATGCGGTCTTAGCCTCTCTGGTCTCAACACTCTGTCTGATTTTGGATTTTTTTTTTTTTTTTCCAAAATCAGACTTGACACCAGAGAGGCTGAATACCGCACTGAGTCAATGCGGTCTTAGCCTCTCTGGTGTCAACACTCTGTCTGATTTTGGATTTTTTTTTTTTTTTTTTCCAAAATCAGACTTGAAACCAGAGAGGCTGAATACCGCACTGAGTCAATGCGGTCTTAGCCTCTCTGGTGTCAACACTCTGTCTGATTTTGGATTTTTTTTTTTTTTCCAAAATCAGACTTGACACCAGAGAGGCTGAATACCGCACTGAGTCAATGCGGTCTTAGCCTCTCTGGTGTCAACACTCTGTCTGATTTTGGATTTTTTTTTTTTTTCCAAAATCAGACTTGACACCAGAGAGGCTGAATACCGCACTGAGTCAATGCGGTCTTAGCCTCTCTGGTGTCAACACTCTGTCTGATTTTGGATTTTTTTTTTTTTTCCCAAAATCAGACTTGACACCAGAGAGGCTGAATACCGCACTGAGTCAATGCGGTCTTAGCCTCTCTGGTGTCAACACTCTGTCTGATTTTGGATTTTTTTTTTTTTTTTCCCAAAATCAGACTTGACACCAGAGAGGCTGCATACCGCACTGAGTCAATGCGCTCTTAGCCTCTCTGGTCTCAACACTCTGTCTGATTTTGGATTTTTTTTTTTTTTTTCCAAAATCAGACTTGACACCAGAGAGGCTGAATACCGCACTGAGTCAATGCGGTCTTAGCCTCTCTGGTGTCAACACTCTGTCTGATTTTGGATTTTTTTTTTTTTTTCCAAAATCAGACTTGACACCAGAGAGGCTGAATACCGCACTGAGTCAATGCGGTCTTAGCCTCTCTGGTGTCAACACTGTCTGATTTTGGATTTTTTTTTTTTTTCCAAAATCAGACTTGACACCAGAGAGGCTGAATACCGCACTGAGTCAATGCGGTCTTAGCCTCTCTGGTGTCAACACTCTGTCTGATTTTGGATTTTTTTTTTTTTTTTCCAAAATCAGACTTGACACCAGAGAGGCTGAATACCGCACTGAGTCAATGCGGTCTTAGCCTCTCTGGTCTCAACACTCTGTCTGATTTTGGATTTTTTTTTTTTTTTTTTCCAAAATCAGACTTGACACCAGAGAGGCTGAATACCGCACTGAGTCAATGCGGTCTTAGCCTCTCTGGTCTTTTTTTTTTTTCCAAAATCAGACTTGACACCAGAGAGGCTGAATACCGCACTGAGTCAATGCGGTCTTAGCCTCTCTGGTGTCAACACTCTGTCTGATTTTGGATTTTTTTTTTTTTTTTTCCAAAATCAGACTTGACACCAGAGAGGCTGAATACCGCACTGAGTCAATGCGGTCTTAGCCTCTCTGGTCTCAACACTCTGTCTGATTTTGGATTTTTTTTTTTTTTTTTCCCAAAATCAGACTTGACACCAGAGAGGCTGCATACCGCACTGAGTCAATGCGCTCTTAGCCTCTCTGGTCTCAACACTCTGTCTGATTTTGGATTTTTTTTTTTTTTTCCAAAATCAGACTTGACACCAGAGAGGCTGAATACCGCACTGAGTCAATGCGGTCTTAGCCTCTCTGGTGTCAACACTCTGTCTGATTTTGGATTTTTTTTTTTTTTCCAAAATCAGACTTGACACCAGAGAGGCTGAATACCGCACTGAGTCAATGCGGTCTTAGCCTCTCTGGTGTCAACACTCTGTCTGATTTTGGATTTTTTTTTTTTTTTTTCCAAAATCAGACTTGACACCAGAGAGGCTGCATACCGCACTGAGTCAATGCGCTCTTAGCCTCTCTGGTCTCAACACTCTGTCTGATTTTGGATTTTTTTTTTTTTTTTCCAAAATCAGACTTGACACCAGAGAGGCTGAATACCGCACTGAGTCAATGCGGTCTTAGCCTCTCTGGTGTCAACACTCTGTCTGATTTTGGATTTTTTTTTTTTTTTCCAAAATCAGACTTGACACCAGAGAGGCTGAATACCGCACTGAGTCAATGCGGTCTTAGCCTCTCTGGTGTCAACACTCTGTCTGATTTTGGATTTTTTTTTTTTTTTTTCCAAAATCAGACTTGACACCAGAGAGGCTGAATACCGCACTGAGTCAATGCGGTCTTAGCCTCTCTGGTCTCAACACTCTGTCTGATTTTGGATTTTTTTTTTTTTTTTTTCCAAAATCAGACTTGACACCAGAGAGGCTGCATACCGCACTGAGTCAATGCGCTCTTAGCCTCTCTGGTCTCAACACTCTGTCTGATTTTGGATTTCTTTTTTTTTTTTCCAAAATCAGACTTGACACCAGAGAGGCTGAATACCGCACTGAGTCAATGCGGTCTTAGCCTCTCTGGTGTCAACACTCTGTCTGATTTTGGATTTTTTTTTTTTTTTCCAAAATCAGACTTGACACCAGAGAGGCTGAATACCGCACTGAGTCAATGCGGTCTTAGCCTCTCTGGTGTCAACACTCTGTCTGATTTTGGATTTTTTTTTTTTTTTTTCCAAAATCAGACTTGACACCAGAGAGGCTGCATACCGCACTGAGTCAATGCGCTCTTAGCCTCTCTGGTCTCAACACTCTGTCTGATTTTGGATTTTTTTTTTTTTTTCCAAAATCAGACTTGACACCAGAGAGGCTGAATACCGCACTGAGTCAATGCGGTCTTAGCCTCTCTGGTGTCAACACTCTGTCTGATTTTGGATTTTTTTTTTTTTTCCAAAATCAGACTTGACACCAGAGAGGCTGAATACCGCACTGAGTCAATGCGGTCTTAGCCTCTCTGGTGTCAACACTCTGTCTGATTTTGGATTTTTTTTTTTTTTTTTCCAAAATCAGACTTGAAACCAGAGAGGCTGAATACCGCACTGAGTCAATGCGGTCTTAGCCTCTCTGGTGTCAACACTCTGTCTGATTTTGGATTTTTTTTTTTTTTCCAAAATCAGACTTGACACCAGAGAGGCTGAATACCGCACTGAGTCAATGCGGTCTTAGCCTCTCTGGTGTCAACACTCTGTCTGATTTTGGATTTTTTTTTTTTTTCCAAAATCAGACTTGACACCAGAGAGGCTGAATACCGCACTGAGTCAATGCGGTCTTAGCCTCTCTGGTGTCAACACTCTGTCTGATTTTGGATTTTTTTTTTTTTTTCCAAAATCAGACTTGACACCAGAGAGGCTGAATACCGCACTGAGTCAATGCGGTCTTAGCCTCTCTGGTGTCAACACTCTGTCTGATTTTGGAATTTTTTTTTTTTTTTCCAAAATCAGACTTGACACCAGAGAGGCTGCATACCGCACTGAGTCAATGCGCTCTTAGCCTCTCTGGTCTCAACACTCTGTCTGATTTTGGATTTTTTTTTTTTTTTTCCAAAATCAGACTTGACACCAGAGAGGCTGAATACCGCACTGAGTCAATGCGGTCTTAGCCTCTCTGGTGTCAACACTCTGTCTGATTTTGGATTTTTTTTTTTTTTTCCAAAATCAGACTTGACACCAGAGAGGCTGAATACCGCACTGAGTCAATGCGGTCTTAGCCTCTCTGGTGTCAACACTGTCTGATTTTGGATTTTTTTTTTTTTTCCAAAATCAGACTTGACACCAGAGAGGCTGAATACCGCACTGAGTCAATGCGGTCTTAGCCTCTCTGGTGTCAACACTCTGTCTGATTTTGGATTTTTTTTTTTTTTTTCCAAAATCAGACTTGACACCAGAGAGGCTGAATACCGCACTGAGTCAATGCGGTCTTAGCCTCTCTGGTCTCAACACTCTGTCTGATTTTGGATTTTTTTTTTTTTTTTTTCCAAAATCAGACTTGACAC